>NW_025228067.1:423156-467848 GCF_018294505.1 Triticum aestivum
CCTGGGAAAGATCCGACCTTGGATCGTGATCCTCATCACCATGGAAACGATAGTCGTGGACGAACTTGTAGTTGGACGGAGTTGAAGACACTGCGCAATCCAAGTACTCCAAGGTGCCGCCGGAGTGGTATACATGCAAGAAGAGCAAACACAAATGACACTCGGAAATACAATGGTTAACGCACACAAGGTGTCCATCAAATAAACATGAGTTCGTCCAAATGCATGAGATGCTTATCCAAATGATGTAAAATGACATGTAAAGCATTCATGGGTGCAAAATCATTCATTATGCACACAAATGTATTGTGGATGTGATCAATGCAACCATGGTGCAAAATGATGTCATAGTGAGACGGTTTATCAATAGCATGAATATGGTAATGGATGCTCAATGTGATGTGATCAGGCAATTGATGGTAGGCAATAAGATCATGATGTATGAATATGCCATCAAGGTATATCACAACAAATTTGCTAATGAAATGCACACGCTCATATATCATGGATGGCATGGGAATACAAGATGCAACAAGGCAATCATGATGTGAGTCAATCCATGCATAAGATGCAAATTTTTCATGTGTATGATATGTCCATCGAGCATGACATGTGTGAATACAATCAACAAATATGGAGGTGTTGGTATACCAGTGCTCGATGTCGTGGCACGAGTGGAGGTTCGAAGGTGCATCCCATAAATCCGAGAGCTCCTCAACTTGAAGGTCCATGGGTTCCATCTCCAATTTCGGTCCTCCATCCAATAGATGTAACATGTAGACAAGAAGAAGGAAACAACAATGAAAGAGTGACCCATCCAATATGCATATTTGAGGATGGCTCAAAGGGAAGGAGTTCACCTTTAGGAGATTCTCGCAAATGTTGGTGTTGCACATCGTCTATGCCTTCACATGACCAAATTGTGTCATGACGGTATCGCCTTGTGAATCCTTCAACATGAAAGAACATGACCAACACTCGGAAAAACAAATGAGGTTAGCGGAAAACCTATCATTCGTGCGGTAAAATACCCAACAAGTGGATGCATCATGCTCATCATAAGAAAGGACAAGGGAGCATTTCATAGTACAGAGGCATATGATGTGAGAACAACCAAATAGAATAGGCGCAAGCAACCAAGCATGCATCACAAGATGTATCATGTGAGAGGCATGAACATATACGTCATCAACCCAAGAAAGCAAGTAATAATGGAACATGGGTGATGCGACAAAGCAAGCAATCATATGAATCAAGGCAAGCAAGCTAGTAATGCGAAGATGCAACGTACTAGAAGGAATCATGTTAAGTATGTCATGTGTGCAAATGGTAGTCATGAATAATGCACAAGACACATCACAAACATGAAGGCAAGATATGCGCAAAATAGCATCAATAGCATGAGGCACATGATAAACATGGCAATAGCAACAAGGATCTCCACCAAGCATGCAAATACACATAGAAGTAGCATAATGGTGAATCATCGGTAGATGCAAGCAAGGGTCACAATTGCATGGCAAAGGCATAGAAGCAAGCATAGCATGCAAAGTGAACATGGTAAAATGAGCAAGAAGCGAGAAGCGGTATATAGCCCATAGCCATGTGAGATCCAAGTGAGAGAGATGCGCGTAGACGTTGCGCGAAGAGAGCGGTGGGGAGGGTAGTTCACGGGATCCCAAGTCATCTATGCTCTCAAGAGCTTGTTTCGTCAACTCTTGGGATTAAGAGGTTGACGAGTATACGTAGGTACCTACACAAAACAAAGACAAAGGGAAAATTCTGTGTGCGTGGTAGATGT
The DNA here is from genome assembly GCF_018294505.1 of Triticum aestivum. NCBI lineage: Eukaryota > Viridiplantae > Streptophyta > Magnoliopsida > Poales > Poaceae > Triticum > Triticum aestivum. The sequence continues at coordinate 424,958 of NW_025228067.1, forward strand.
ACACATCATCCATCATGATGCGCACTTGTTTGTGTTGGTTAGCACAAAATAGCCAATGCTCAAATAAATGAGATGCGTGATATAGAAACATGTCATCCATCATGAGAGGTTTGTTGTTATGTATAGCATAATGGAGACTCAAATTGTGTAATGCATCACAAGAAATATGTAGAGCATTGTTATTCATGGAATGCATACGGTGCAAGCCATCATGGCAAACATGCAAACTTTGGAATGCATCAAAATCTCCTAATATGTATGAGGAAACTATGGGGGTCTCCTATTTTCATTCGAGGACGTGCCTTCCTCTTTGCCCCTGCTGTCACTAACATTTTGCAGGAGTTCGCTGACGTCTTTCCACAAGACGTGCCACCGGGATTACCACCTATTCGAGGGATTGAGCATCAAATTGACTTAATTCCCGGTGCTTCGCTACCCAACCGTGCACCATACCGTACCAATCCAGAGGAGACGAAGGAGATTATGCGTCAAGGACAAGAACTGCTCGACAAAGGTTATATACGCGAATCCCTTAGTCCTTGTGCTGTTCCTATAATTTTAGTGCCAAAAAGGATGGTACGTCGCGTATGTCCGTTGATTGTAGAGGCATTAATAATATTACTATTCGTTATCGTCATCCTATTCCTAGGCTAGATGATATGTTTGATGAATTGAGTGGCTCTACAATATTCTCCAAAGTTGATTTGCGTAGTGGATACCATCAAATTCGTATGAAATTGGGTGATGAATGGAAAACAGCATTTAAAACTAAGTTTGGATTATATGAGTGGTTAGTCATGCCTTTTGGGTTAACTAATGCACCTAGTACTTTCATGAGGTTAATGAACGAAGTTTTACGTGCTTTCATTGGACGATTTGTGGTAGTTTACTTTGATGACATATTGATTTATAGAAAATCTTTGGAGGAACATTTGGAACATTTACGTGCTGTTTTTATTGCTCTACGTGATGCACGTTTGTTTGGAAACCTTGGAAAGTGCACCTTTTGCACCGACCGAGTATCTTTTCTTGGCTATGTTGTTACTCCACAGGGAATTGAAGTTGATAAAGCCATGATTGAAGCTATTGAGAGTTGGCCGCAGCCCAAAACGGTCACACAAGTGAGGAGTTTCCTTGGCCTCGCTGGTTTCTATAGGCGTTTTGTGAGAGATTTCAGCACCATTGCTGCACCTCTCAACGAGCTTACAAAGAAGGATGTGCCTTTTGTTTGGGGTACCGCACAGGAAGAAGCCTTCACGGTATTGAAAGATAAGTTGACACATGCTCCTTTACTCCAACTTCCTAATTTCAATAAGACTTTTGAGCTTAAATGTGATGCTAGTGGAATTGGATTAGGAGGTGTGTTATTACAAGATGGGAAACCTGTTGCATACTTTTCTAAAAAATTGAGTGGGCCTAGTCTGAACTATTCTACTTATGATAAAGAATTATATGCTCTTGTTCGGACCTTAGAAACATGGCAACATTATTTATGGCCCAAGGAATTTGTTATACATTCTGATCATGAATCTTTGAAACACATTAAAAGTCAAGCAAAACTGAACCGTAGACATGCTAAATGGGTTGAATTCATTGAGACTTTCCCTTATGTCATTAAACACAAGAAGGGTAAAGAAAATGTTATTGCTGATGCCTTGTCTCGTCGTTATACTATGCTTTCACAACTTGACTTTAAAATATTTGGTGTGGAGACCATCAAAGATCAATCTGTTCATGATGCTGAATTTAAAGATGTATTGCAGAATTGTAAGGAAGGGAGAACTTGGAACAACTTCGTTCTTAACGATGGATTTGTGTATCGTGCTAACAAGCTATGCATTCCAGCTAGCTCCGTTCGTCTTTTGTTGTTGCAGGAGGCGCATGGAGGAGGATTAATGGGACACTTTGGCGTCAAGAAGACGGAGGATATACTTGCTACACATTTCTTTTGGCCAAAGATGAGACAGGATGTTGAGCGTTTTGTTGCTCGCTGCCCTACATGTGAAAGAGCTAAGTCACGACTCAATCCTCATGGTTTATATATGCCTTTGCCTGTACCTAGTGTTCCTTGGTGATAGAGGCGGGGTGTCCCGATCTTTCGATGAGATGATAACTATCAATTTGGTGAAGATGACTTTGACGATCCGACTACAAACGTGCACGACGTTGCGCCTTAGCAATCGCTAAACCAACTCCGAGAGGCTATTGACCACGCCGAAGCACAATCAACCTGACCACTAAGGTCTATTCCTGCAAGCAATCGAAGAACAAGCAAGAATATGATAAAGCAATCTGAATATTGCGAATATAGATGAAGTATTGATAAAGGTGGGGATCCGTAAGCGGTCTTGGTCTAGTCGTTGGACACAAACAAAGTACACGAAGTTGCAATGGCTAACTTTTAACTAAACAAATCCCAAGGAAAAGCTACTAGATGGATCTACTTATATAGGAGCAAGGGGTGGCGGCCAAGGAGGTGGGAGGACGTCCCAAGGCAGCCTAAAACTAAATCTAGGTCGTACAAGGCCAATGGGCCCAAGTGGAGGTGATGTAACACCTTTGGACTTGTAGTTTGACTCGGATTCTGCTGCTGCATTAGATTGTTTCGTCCACAACTCAACGCTCCGGACGAATTTGAAGGTGATTCCAATTGGGTTGGAAAGTGCATGAAATCTAGTTTCCAACAAAAAAAGAATCACTCAATTCGGAGTCCGTATGAAAAACCTGTGTGTGTTTTGAGTCAGGTATGTCTGTGCAGTCCGAATCTGAATCCAGAACGTGAGAGACTTGGACTCTATCTTCTCTTGGGCCAAAAGTGACGTGAGAGAACTTTTTGGACAACAAATAAACATCTCTTTCTTCCTTATCTTCATATGTGGATTGTACAAATGTCCCATACACCTGCAATTAGACAAAACACAAAAGTGTGTGAAGTATTTTTGTTCTGGATAACATAAATAGATTATTGAATAGTTTGCACTAGAAATCACCTGACAAATATACATATATGCAATATTTTTGGTCATATCCAAGGTAGTCATGTCCTCATCATCCTCCCCTTCTTGAAAATAAAGCCGTCCTCGGCGTTGCTTAATCTGAAATGTGGCTAACAAAAGAGACAAGGTGTACATGTTGTATATGTATATGTCATCCATTTTTACTTCCCTTGATTTTTGCATATATGACACATGAATAGATGAGTAACTTGCATAGTTCATAAAATCTAAAGCCAAAAAATTAGCACAAGAAGTAGAAGGCATGAAAATATTGCAACTCAGTTTGCACATATAAGTGAAGCTCTTATTCATTTCAAAAGATTGACAATGTTCATCATTAAACCATCCCAACATTGGTGAATAAACCTTACTTGCATCAAATTTACATGCTACAAAATGCTTAAATAAGCAAACATGCAATAAGTCATTCAACACAGAATCATCACCAAGATTAGAGGTCATATCAAAATGATTAAACATTGGTTCTTTTGCATCAATAGTTAATTCAATGGGTGCACTCAAAATTGTTGGTATTTCAGTTGTTTGATCACATGGCAAAGTCAAATTATCAACGTAGTCCTCTAAAATAGGTGGTGTGATCAAAGTAGTGGGTAGCTCATCAGATGGTGCATTCAAATTGACAAGGCATTCATCATTCTCATGTAGAGATGGAAGATCAGTACCTTTGTCATTACCTCTTATGATCAACTCAGATGATGTAGCCACTCTCGGGGGCGATGTGTCACATGGTGGATGTGATGAAGTCCTGACACTTGATAGAGGCGGGGGTGTCCCGATCTTTCGATGAGATGATAACTATCGATTTGGTGGAGACGACTTTGACGATCCGACTACAAACGTGCACGACGTTGCGCCTTAGCAATCGCTAAACCAATCTCCTGAGGTTACTGACGATGCCGGAAGCACGGTCAGCCTGACCACGAAGGTCTATTCCTGCAAGCAATCGAAGAACGAGCAAGAATATGATAAAGCAATCTGAATATTGCAAATATATATGAAGTATTGATAATGGTGGGGATCCGGAAGCGGTCTTGGTCTGGTCGTTGGACACAAACGAAGTACACGAAGTTGCAATGGCTAACTTTTAACTAAACAAATCCCAAGGAAAAGCTACTAGATGGATCTACTTATATAGGAGCAAGGGGTGGCGGCCAAGGAGGTGGGAGGACGTCCCAAGGCAGCCTAAAACTAAATCTAGGTCGTACAAGGCTCATGGGCCCAAGTGGAGGTGATGTAACACCTTTGGACTTGTAGTTTGACTCGGATTCTGCTGCAGCATCAGATTGTTTCGTCCACAACTCAACGCTCCGGACGAATTTGAAGGTGATTCCAATTGGGTTGGAAAGTGCACGAAATCTAGTTTCCAACAAAAAAAGAATCACCCAATTCGGAGTCCGTATGAAAAACTTGTGTGCGTTTTGAGTCAGGTGTGTCTGTGCAGTCCGAATCTGAATCCAGAACGTGAGAGACTTGAACTCTATCTTCTCTTGGGCCAAAAGTGACGTGAGAGAACTTTTTGGACAGCAAATAAACATCTCTTTCTTCCTTATCTTCATATGTGGATTGTACAAATGTCCCATACACCTGCAATTAGACAAAACACAAAAGTGTGTGAAGTATTTTTGTTCTGGATAACATAAATAGATTATTGAATAGTTTGCACTAGAAATCACCTGACAAATATGCATATATGCAATATTTTTGGTCATATCCAAGGTAGTCATGTCCTCATCATCCTCCCCTTCTTGAAAATAAAGCCGTCCTCGGCGTTGCTTAATCTGAAATGTGGCTAACAAAAGAGACAAGGTGTACATGTTGTATATGTATATGTCATCCATTTTTACTTCCCTTGATTTTTGCATATATGACACATGAATAGATTAGTAACTTGCATAGTTCATAAAATCTAAAGCCAAAAAATTAGCACAAGAAGTAGAAGGCATGAAAATATTGCAACTCAGTTTGCACATATAAGTGAAGCTCTTATTCATTTCAAAAGATTGACAATGTTCATCATTAAACCATCCCAACATTGGTGAATAAACCTTACTTGCATCAAATTTACATGCTACAACATGCTTAAATAAGCAAACATGCAATAAGTCATTCAACACAGAATCATCACCAAGATTAGAGGTCATATCAAAATGATTAAACATTGGTTCTTTTGCATCAATAGTTAATTCAATGGGTGCACTCAAAATTGTTGGTATTTCAGTTGTTTGATCACATGGCAAAGTCAAATTATCAACGTAGTCCTCTAAAATAGGTGGTGTGATCAAAGTAGTGGGTAGCTCATCAGATGGTGCATTCAAATTGACAAGGCATTCATCATTCTCATGTAGAGATGGAAGATCAGTACCTTTGTCATTACCTCTTATGATCAACTCAGATGATGTAGCCACTCTCGGGGGCGATGGGTCACATGGTGGAGGAGATGTAGTCCTGACAACAACGGATGTGGTTGTGATAGAGGCGGGGTGTCCCGATCTTTCGATGAGATGATAACTATCGATTTGGTGGAGACGACTTTGACGATCCGACTACAAACATGCACGACGTTGCGCCTTAGCAATCGCTAAACCAATCTCCTGAGGTTACTGATGATGCCGGAAGCACGGTCAGCCTGACCACGAAGGTCTATTCCTGCAAGCAATCGAAGAACGAGCAAGAATATGATAAAGCAATCTGAATATTGCAAATATATATGAGGTATTGATAATGGTGGGGATCCGTAAGCGGTCTTGGTCTGGTCGTTGGACACAAACGAAGTACACGAAGTTGCAATGGCTAACTTTTAACTAAACAAATCCCAAGGAAAAGCTATTAGATGAATCTACTTATATAGGAGCAGGGGGTGGAGACCAAGGAGGTGGGAGGACGTCCCAAGGCAGCCTAAAACTAAATCTAGGTCGTACAAGGCCAATGGGCCCAAGTGGAGGTGATGTAACACCTTTGGACTTGTAGTTTGACTCGGATTCTGCTGCAGCATCAGATTGTTTCGTCCACAACTAAACGCTCCGGACGAATTTGAAGGTGATTCCAATTGGGTTGGAAAGTGCCCGAAATCTAGTTTCCAACAAAAAAAGAATCACCCAATTCGGAGTCTGTATGAAAAACTTGTGTGCGTTTTGAGTCAGGTGTGTCTGTGCAGTCCGAATCTGAATCCAGAACGTGAGAGACTTGGACTCTATCTTCTCTTGGGCCAAAAGTGACGTGAGAGAACTTTTTGGACAGCAAATAAACATCTCTTTCTTCCTTATCTTCATATGTGGATTGTACAAATGTCCCATACACCTGCAATTAGACAAAACACAAAAGTGTGTGAAGTATTTTTGTTCTAGATAACATAAATAGATTATTGAATAGTTTGCACTAGAAATCACCTGACAAATATGCATATATGCAATATTTTTGGTCATATCCAAGGTAGTCATGTCCTCATCATCCTCCCCTTCTTGAAAATAAAGCCGTCCTCGGCGTTGCTTAATCTGAAATGTGGCTAACAAAAGAGACAAGGTGTACATGTTGTATATGTATATGTCATCCATTTTTACTTCCCTTGATTTTTGCATATATGACACATGAATAGATGAGTAACTTGCATAGTTCATAAAATCTAAAGCCAAAAAATTAGCACAAGAAGTAGAAGGCATGAAAATATTTCAACTCAGTTTGCACATATAAGTGAAGCTCTTATTCATTTCAAAAGATTGACAATGTTCATCATTAAACCATCCCAACATTGGTGAATAAACCTTACTTGCATCAAATTTACATGCTACAACATGCTTAAATAAGCAAACATGCAATAAGTCATTCAACACAGAATCATCACCAAGATTAGAGGTCATATCAAAATGATTAAACATTGGTTCTTTTGCATCAATAATTAATTCAATGGGTGCACTCAAAATTGTTGGTATTTCAGTTGTTTGATCACATGGCAAAGTCAAATTATCAACGTAGTCCTCTAAAATAGGTGGTGTGATCAAAGTAGTGGGTAGCTCATCAGATGGTGCATTCAAATTGACAAGGCATTCATCATTCTCATGTAGAGATGGAAGATCAGTACCTTTGTCATTACCTCTTATGATCAACTCAGATGATGTAGCCACTCTCGGGGGCGGTGTGTCACATGGCGTAGGTGATGAAATAAAGCCGTCCTCGGCGTTGCTTAATCTGAAATGTGGCTAACAAAAGAGACAGGGTCTACATGTTGTATATGTATATGTCATCCATTTTTACTTCCCTTGATTTTTGCATATATGACACATGAATAGATGAGTAACTTGCATAGTTCATAAAATCTAAAGCCAAAAAATTAGCACAAGAAGTAGAAGGCATGAAAATATTGCAACTCAGTTTGCACATATAAGTGAAGCTCTTATTCATTTCAAAAGATTGACAATGTTCATCATTAAACCATCCCAACATTGGTGAATAAACCTTACTTGCATCAAATTTACATGCTACAACATGCTTAAATAAGCAAAAATGCAATAAGTCATTCAACACAGAATCATCACCAAGATTAGAGGTCATATCAAAATGATTAAACATTGGTTCTTTTGCATCAATAGTTAATTCAATGGGTGCACTCAAAATTGTTGGTATTTCAGTTGTTTGATCACATGGCAAAGTCAAATTATCAACGTAGTCCTCTAAAATAGGTGGTGTGATCAAAGTAGTGGGTAGCTCATCAGATGGTGCATTCAAATTGACAAGGCATTCATCATTCTCATGTAGAGATGGAAGATCAGTACCTTTGTCATTACCTCTTATGAACAACTCAGATGATGTAGCCACTCTCGGGGCCGATGTGTCACATGGTGGAGGCGATGTAGTCCTGATAACAACGGATGTGGTTGTCATAGTATGCCTAGTAGTTGAAGGAACAATCATATCAACTCTTGGAATGTGCATCGTGCGCTTGTTCTCCTCATGGCCAACACGTCGTTTTATTTCCTGTTCAGCTTTGCAAGCAAGATGAAACAAATGGTCCATAGGATAACACTCTTCATGAATTAGTATCTCTTGAATATCACGGTTTAATCCTCCCCAAAATCTATCCATAAAATCATCTTCACTTTCTTCTAAAGAGGAATGCAACAAGGTAGTTTGTAAATCATCATAATATTTTGTTACAGTTTCACTACCTTGTTTTAAGTGTTGCAACTTCTTAATCATGTCACGAGTATAATAAGCAGGGACGAAAGTATGTCGCATGGCAAGTTTCAAATCATCACAAGTAGTAGGTATATAATCAGGGTGTAACCGACAATATTCACTCCACCAAACCAAAGCATAACCAGTGAAAGAACCAACCGCAACCTTAACCTTTTTATGTTCATTGAAATTATGGGAAGCAAATATATTTTTTATGTCAAACTCCCATTCAATATATAAAGCAGGTTTAAAACGGCCATTAAATGGTGGTATAGATATATTAACCTGATCAAGTGCATTTGGATGTTTGTGCACCTCTCGTGACGGTTGTGGTATTTGCAAAGGTGGTGGCACGTCTCCCGCGATCGACAAAGCCCATGAATTGACTCTAGATCCTGTCATGATTAGTAGAACAAGAAACAAAACCCAAAAATAATGTTCCTATAACTACTAGGATGTGGTGGTAAAACGCTCACAGTAAAGCAAATATCAATGTCTTACAAGTTCTTACCATGCAGCAGGCGGTGATCGGCAACCAGCGGTGTCAAGTAACTCCGAATATTGAGTAAAGCGATTGCCAGGGGAGCGTACGTATACACGGTGTAGAAATATGTGGAGCTGGGTTGGCTATATATGGTAGCAAAAGATTAGCTATAATCAATTCAAAGATGCAATGTTGAATAAACGCTCAACGATGGTACTGTGCTGGTCCTAGGCTAGACCGAACTAGAGACGCGAGCCTAGAACACTAATGAGGTCACGGCGTAGCACAACTAGCATCAATGAAGGATACTAAGTAGCTCTTGACAGCAAGATATAAGTGAAGATCACAACGGCAGTGAAGATGATGATGAAAAACAACTGCCAAGCAGGATATACAACAACTCTCTCTCCAACTTTCCTCTTGAAAAGTTTGAGACAATTTTCTGATAAATTCTTTCAAAGAATGCTACTAACTCAAGCTTTCCAATGCAAAAAGAATCACTCAATTCCGATTTGATATGAGGAGTCAAAGAATTCTAAAACTGGCCTAAAAAATTGGAACAAGCTGTGTTCACGAACTTCGGAGGGCAAAAAGACATATTTAGAAGCCGATTTTGAGGTATCAAATATTGAACTAGCTTCTGCAACTATTTAGATGCGGCTCGTCGCTATCTTTAATTTGAGTACTCACGGAGCCAAAACGGACTTCGTATGAGGAAGATACACCTGTTTTACTTAACAGTGCGCAAAACAGATTCCAATCCGAATTCAGGTACGAGATTGAGTCTAAAAAGATCCGAATTTTGTTTTTTTTCTTCTCTCTTTTTTTTCCTCACACTTTTTTTTTCTTTCCCTCCTTTTTTTCTCTGACTTTTTTTTTCTCTTTTTTTTCTCTCGTTTTTTTTCTCTCTTTTTTCCCCCTCTTTCCAAAACAAACTAGATAAGATGCAGATTGGATCAAGTGAAGATGTGAACGATCTCAACTATTATTATGACAATGAATGGTGGGTAGCACGTGGTGGAAATTGATGGATGGGTGGTGGACAGCGGAAGAGATAATGATGCAGCGGTGGCGTGACTAATGTGAACAGAACTCGAAACTCTAAACGAACTAGACACTAAGACCAGCAACTCGACACGACGATGCAACCAATAATTCAACTATACAAGCAATGAAAAGAAAATTGCAAAGGCTCAGACTGGCTTGGACCAAGGATGAATAGATCTAACTCTTTTTTGTGGCTTTTTCTTGGACAATAGGTAAGAAAATAAATCTAATCTAGGAAAACTGGAAATTCTCACCGAGCAACCTGAAAACTGATACCACTTGATAGAGGCGAGGGTCCCGATCTTTCGATGAGATGATAACTATCGATTTGGTGGAGACGACTTTGACAATCCGACTACAAACGTGCACGACGTTGCGCCTTAGCAATCGCTAAACCAATCTCCTGAGGTTACTGACGACGCCGGAAGCACGGTCAGCCTGACCACGAAGGTCTATTCCTGCAAGCAATCAAAGAACGAGCAAGAATATGATAAAGCAATCTGAATATTGCAAATATATATGAGGTATTGATAATGGTGGGGATCCGGAAGCGGTCTTGGTCTGGTCGTTGGACACAAACGAAGTACACGAAGTTGCAATGGCTAACTTTTAACTAAACAAATCCCAAGGAAAAGCTACTAGATGGATCTACTTATATAGGAGCAAGGGGTGGCGGCCAAGGAGGTGGGAGGACGTCCCAAGGCAGCCTAAAACTAAATCTCGGTCGTACAAGGCCAATGGGCCCAAGTGGAGGTGATGTAACACCTTTGGACTTGTAGTTTGACTCGGATTCTGCTGCAGCATCAGATTGTTTCGTCCACAACTCAACGCTCCGGACGAATTTGAAGGTGATTCCAATTGGGTTGGAAAGTGCACGAAATCTAGTTTCCAACAAAAAAAGAATCACCCAATTCGGAGTCCGTATTAAAAACTTGTGTGCGTTTTGAGTCAGGTATGTCTGTGCAGTCCGAATCTGAATCCAGAACGTGAGAGACTTGGACTCTATCTTCTCTTGGGCCAAAAGTGACGTGAGAGAACTTTTTGGACAGCAAATAAACATCTCTTTCTTCCTTATCTTCATATGTGGATTGTACAAATGTCCCATACACCTGCAATTAGACAAAACACAAAAGTGTGTGAAGTATTTTTGTTCTGGATAACATAAATAGATTATTGAATAGTTTGCACTAGAAATCACCTGACAAATATACATATATGCAATATTTTTGGTCATATCCAAGGTAGTCATGTCCTCATCATCCTCCCCTTCTTGAAAATAAAGCCGTCCTCGGCGTTGCTTAATCTGAAATGTGGCTAACAAAAGAGACAAGGTGTACATGTTGTATATGTATATGTCATCCATTTTTACTTCCCTTGATTTTTGCATATATGACACATGAATAGATGAGTAACTTGCATAGTTCATAAAATCTAAAGCCAAAAAATTAGCACAAGAAGTAGAAGGCATGAAAATATTGCAACTCAGTTTGCACATATAAGTGAAGCTCTTATTCATTTCAAAAGATTGACAATGTTCATCATTAAACCATCCCAACATTGGTGAATAAACCTTACTTGCATCAAATTTACAAGCTACAACATGCTTAAATAAGCAAACATGCAATAAGCCATTCAACACAGAATCATCACCAAGATTAGAGGTCATATCAAAATGATTAAACATTGGTTCTTTTGCATCAATAGTTAATTCCATGGGTGCACTCAAAATTGTTGGTATTTCAGTTGTTTGATCACATGGCAAAGTCAAATTATCAACGTAGTCCTCTAAAATAGGTGGTGTGATCAAAGTAGTGGGTAGCTCCTCAAATGGTGCATTCAAATTGACAAGGCATTCATCATTCTCATGTAGAGATGGAAGATCAGTACCTTTGTCATTACCTCTTATGATCAACTCAGATGATGTAGCCACTCTCGGGGGCGATGTGTCACATGGTGGAGGTGATGTAGTCCTGACAACAACGGATGTGGTTGTCATAGTATGCCTAGTAGTTGAAGGAACAATCATATCAACTCTTGGAATGTGCACCGTGCGCTTGTTCTCCTCGTGGCCAACACGTCGTTTTATTTCCTGTTCAGCTTTGCAAGCAAGATGAAACAAATGGTCCATAGGATAACACTCTTCATGAATTAGTATCTCTTGAATATCACGGTTTAATCCTCCCCAAAATCTATCCAAAAAATCATCTTCACTTTCTTCTAAAGAGGAATGCAACAAGGTAGTTTGTAAATCATCATAATATTTTGTTACAGTTTCACTACCTTGTTTTAAGTGTTGCAACTTCTTAATCATGTCACGAGTATAATAAGCAGGGACGAAAGTATGTCGCATGGCAAGATTCAAATCATCCCAAGTAGTAGGTATATAATCAGGGTGTAACCGACAATATTCACTCCACCAAACCAAAGCATAACCAGTGAAAGAACCAACCGCAACCTTAACCTTTTTATGTTCATCGAAATTATGGGAAGCAAATATATTTTTTATGTCGAACTCCCATTCAATATATAAGGCAGGTTTAAAACGGCCATTAAATGGTGGTATAGATACATTAACCTGATCATGTGCATTTGGATGTTTGTGCACCTCTCGTGACGGTTGTGGTATTTGCAAAGGTGGTGGCACGTCTCCCGCGATCGACAAAGCCCATGAATTGACTCTGGATCCTGTCATGATTAGTAGAACAAGAAACAGAACCCAAAAATAATGTTCCTATAACTACTAGGATGTGGTGGTAAAACGCTCACAGTAAAGCAAATATCAATGTCTTACAAGTTCTTACCATGCAGCAGGCGGTGATCGGCAACCAGCGGTGTCAAGTAACTCCGAATATTGAGTAAAGCGATTGCCAGGGGAGCGTACGTATACACAGTGTAGAAATATGTGGAGCTGGGTTGGCTATATATGGTAGCAAAAGATTAGCAATAATCAATTCAAAGATGCAATGTTGAATAAACGCTCAACGACGGTACTATGCTGGTCCTAGGCTAGACCGGACTAGAGACGCGAACCTAGAACACTAATAAGGTCACGGTGTAGCACAACTAGCATCAATGAAGGATACTAAGTAGCTCTTGACAGCAAGATATAAGTGAAGATCACAACGGCAGTGAAGATAATGATGAAAAACAACTGCCAAGCAGGATATACAACAACTCTCTCTCCAACTTTCCTCTTGAAAAGTTTAAGACAATTTTCTGATAAATTCTTTCAAAGAATGCTACTAACTCAAGCTTTCCAATGCAAAAAGAATCACTCAATTCCGAGTTGATATGAGGAGTCAAAGAATTCTAAAACTGGCCTAAAAAATTGGAACAAGCTGTGTTCATGAACTTCGGAGGGCAAAAAGACCTATTTAGAAGCCGATTTTGAGGTGTCAAATATTGAACCAGCTTATGCAACTATTTAGATGCGGCTCGTCGCTAGCTTCAATATGAGTACTCATGGAGCCAAAACGGACTTCGTATGAGGAAGATACACCTGTTTTACTGAACAGTGCGCAAAATAGATTCCAATCCGAATTCAGGTACGAGATTGATTCTAGATAGATCTGTTTTTTTTTCTTCTCTCTTTTTTTTCTCACGCTTTTTTTTTCTTTTTCTTCTCTCTCTTTTTCTCTTTTTTTCCTCTCTTTTTTTCCTCTATCTTTTTTTCTCCCTCTTTCCAAGACAAACTAGATAAGATGCAGATTGGATCAGGCGAAGATGTGAATGACCTCAACTATGATTATGACAATGAACAGTGCGTAGCACGTGGTGGAAATTAATGGATGGGATGGTGGACAGCGGAAGGGATAATGATGCAGCGGCGGCGTGACTAATGTGAACAGAACTCGAAACTCTAAAGGAACTAGACACTAAGACCAGCAACTAACACGACGATGCAACCGATAATTCAACTATGCAAGCAATGAATAGAAAATTGCAAAGGCTCAGACTGGCTTGGATAAATGATGAATAGATCTAACTTTTTTATGGATTTTTCATGGACTGTAGGTATGAATGACAGATGCGATCTAAACTATGAAAAACTGTAAAATCTCACCGAGCAACCTGAAAACTGATACCACTTGATAGAGACGGGGTGTCCCGATCTTTCGATGAGATGATAACTATCAATTTGGTGAAGATGACTTTGACGATCCGACTACAAACGTGCACGATGTTGCGCCTTAGCAATCGCTAAACCAACTCCGAGAGGTTATTGACCACGCCGAAGCACAATCAACCTGACCACGAAGGTCTATTCCTGCAAGCAATCGAAGAACAAGCAACAATATGATAAAAGCAATCTGAATATCGCGAATATGTATGAAGTATTGATAATGGTGGGGATCCGAAAAGTGGTCTTGGTCTGGTCGTTGGACACAAACGAAGCACACGAAGTTGCAATGGCTAACTTTTAACTAAATAAATCCCAAGGAAAAGCTACTAGATGGATCTACTTATATAGGAGCAAGGGGTGGCGGCCAAGGAGGTGGGAGGACGTCCCAAGGCAGTCTAAAACTAAATCTAGGTCGTACAAGGCCAATGGGCCCAAGTGGAGGTGATGTAACACCTTTGGACTTGTAGTTTGACTCGGATTCTGCTGCTGCATCAGATTGTTTCGTCCACAACTCAACGCTCCGGACGAATTTGAAGGTGATTCCAATTGGGTTGGAAAGTGCACGAAATCTAGTTTCCAACAAAAAAAGAATCACTCAATTCTGAGTCCGTATGAAAAACCTGTGTGCGTTTTGAGTCAGGTATGTCTGTGCAGTCCGAATCTGAATCCAGAACGTGAGAGACTTGGACTCTATCTTCTCTTGGGCCAAAAGTGACGTGAGAGAACTTTTTGGACAGCAAATAAACATCTCTTTCTTCCTTATCTTCATATGTGGATTGTACAAATGTCCCATACACCTGCAATTAGACAAAACACAAAAGTGTGTGAAGTATTTTTGTTCTGGATAACATAAATAGATTATTGAATAGTTTGCACTAGAAATCACCTGACAAATATGCATATATGCAATATTTTTGGTCATATCCAAGGTAGTCATGTCCTCATCACTTGGGAGGATATATCTATGGACTTTGTTTTAGGTTATCTCGAACAAAGAAGGGGAGGGATAGCATATTTGTTGTCGTGGATAGGTTCTCGAAAATGGCACACATTATACCATGTCATAAAAGCGATGATGCTGTTAATGTTGCTGATTTGTTCTTTCATGAAATTATTCGCTTACATGGTGTGCCAAATACTATTGTTTCAGATCGTGATACTAAATTTCTTAGCCACTTTTGGAGATGTTTATGGGCTAAGTTGGGGACTAAGCTGCTTTTTAGTACTACTTGTCACCCCAAACTGATGGACAAACTGAAGTAGTCAATAGAACATTGTCTACTATGCTTAGGGCTGTTTTGAAGAATAACAAGAAAATGTGGGAAGAATGCTTGCCTCATATTGAATTTGCTTATAATCGTTCATTGCATTCTACTACTAAGATGTGCCCTTTTGAAATTGTGTATGGTTTCCTACCTCGTGCACCTATTGATTTGTTGCCTCTTCCATCTTCAGAGAAGGTTAATTTTGATGCTAAAGAACGTTCTGAATTGATTTTAAAAATGCATGAGTTAACTAAGGAAAACATTGAGCGTATGAATGCTAAGTATGAACTTGCTGGAGATAAGGGTAGAAAACATGTTGTGTTTGCGCCTGGAGATCTTGTTTGGTTACATTTGCGTAAAGATAGATTTCCTAATCTGCGCAAATCAAAGCTAATGCCACGTGCTGATAGTCCTTTGAAGGTGTTAGAGAAAATAAATGATAATGCATATAAACTTGAGCTACCTGTAGATTTTGGGGTTAGTCCCACTTTTAACATTGCAGATTTGAAGCCTTATTTGGGTGAGGAAGATGCGCTTCCGTCGAGGATGACTTCATTTCAAGAAGGGGAGGATGATGAGGACATCAATACCATTGTTACACCCACAGCCCCTACTGTTACATATACTGGACCAATTACTAGAGCTCGCGCACGCCAACTAAATTACCAGGTACTTTCGTTTCTTGGTAATGATTCTAATGTTCATGAGATTATGATGCTGCCTAAATTGGATACATTTGTTTTGCTTACAAATGAAGGGCCTAGCTTGGAGAAGGATGAACATTGGAGCAAGAACACGCATGGAGTTGATGGCATGCGCAAGGGGATCAAGAACGGAGTTACAAGTGATGATTTCAGGACTTTGAAGCCGCCATAAGGAGTGCATGAAGCCTTGGACGAAATATACAAGATGCCACTTCATAATATTCGTCCATAGGCTATTCTAGGTGCTGCGTCACCTTATTAATGGGCCAGGCCCATGTAATTTCGAAATACTTAAGTATAGGCTATTTTTAGAGTCCGTATGTGTGGGGAAACAAGAGTTAGGGTTGGTTTCGGACCCCACCCTCAAGGGCCACCAAATTCCCCCCTCTTCCTCCATATATACAGCCCTTAGGGCGTCGTTTAGCCTTTGGGTTTTGTTTAGATTAAAAGTTCGCCATAGCTGCAACTTCGCGTACTTCGTTTGTGTCCAACGACCAGACCAAGACGTCATAGAACCCCACCTTGATCAATAAAGCTTTCATCTTATATTCGCAATATGCCGATTGCAATCTCAGTTTCTTGCTTGTTCTTCGTTTGCTCGCAGGAAACAGACCCTCGTGGTCAGGTTGATCTTGCTCTGGCGTGGTCAATAACCCTCGGAAGTTGGTTTAGCGATTGCTAAGGCGCGACGTCTCGCACGTTCGTAGTCGGATCGTCAAGGTCGACTCCCACAGAAAACGATAGCCACCATCTCATCGAAACATCGGGACACCTGAGCCTCTATCAAATTGCTGATGCATTGAACAGGAAGGCTTACTGCAACAGTTTGATTCTCAAGCCTTACCAACACGAGCTTTGCGAAGCTTTCCGCAAACTCAATCTGCAAGTTGTTCCTCAAGGTTTCCTCACCAACCTCCAAGTCTCTCCTACTTTGGAAGATCAGATTCATGAGGCTCAACTTCTTGATGTTATGGTGAAGAAGGTGAAGAGTGGGATTGCCAAGAGTCAATCCAAGTACAAGTGCTATCGCCTTGATGACAAGGATACTCGATTCTTTGAGGATCGCATTGTTGTGCCTAAAGGTGATCTTCGTAAAGTCATTATGAACGAGGCTCACAATTCACTCCTCTCTATTCACCCAAGAAGTACAAAGATGTACCATGACCTCAAGCAGTCGTATTGGTGGACTCGAATGAAGCGTGAGATTGCTCAGTTCGTGAATGAATGTGATGTCTGCAGAAGAGTGAAAGAAGAAGACCAACGACCAGCTGGTCTCCTCCAACCTCTTGCCATTCCAGAATGGAAGTTTGACCATATTGAGATGGACTTCGTGACTGGATTTCCAAAGTCCAAGCGTGGCCATGATGCTATCTTCGTTGTCATCGACAAACTCACTAAAGTGGCTCATTTCCTTCCTATCAACGAATCTATCACAACAGCTCAATTGGCAGAGCTTTATACCTCCCGGATTGTCTCGCTGCACGGCATTCCGTAGTTGATATCTTCACATCGTGGCAGCATGTTCACCTCTAAGTTTTGGGATTCTTTTCAGAAGGCCATGGGCACCAACATTCGCTTCAGCACAGCTTTTCATCCTCAAACTAGTGGCCAAGTCAAGCGAGTTAATCAAATTCTTGAAGATATGCTCAGGGCTTGCGTCATCTCTTTCGGTATGAAGTGGGAAGATTGTCTTCCATATGCCGAGTTCTCCTACAACAACAGCTTCCAAGCGAGTTCGGGCAAGGCCCCATTTGAAATTCTCTATGGCAGGAAGTGCCGTACTCCTCTTAACTGGTCAGAAACTGGTGAACGTCAACTTCTCGGTAATGACTTGATCGTAGAGGCAGAAGATATGTGCAAAGTCATTCGCGAGAATCTCAAAGCCGCACAATCGCGCCATAAGAGTTACTATGATAGTAGCATCGTGACTTGGCTTTCGAGATCGGAGACCATGTCTACCTCCGCGTCTCTCCAATGAAAGGTACTCGTCGCTTCGGTATCAAAGGGAAGCTGGCCCCTAGATACGTGGGTCCTTTCAAGATCTTAAGCAAAAGAGGCGATTTCGCCTATCAACTTGAGCTTCCCTCCAACTTTGCAAACGTGCATGACGTGTTTCACGTGTCTCAACTCTGCAAGTGCTTCAAGACTCCTGACCACACCGTCAACTTCGAAGACATTGATCTCCAAGAAGACTTGTCTTATCGTGAGCACCCCGTTGCTATTCTTGAAGAAACTGAGCGCAAGACTCGCAACAAGTCTATCAAATTCCTCAAAGTCAAGTGGTCACATCATTCCGACCGTGAAGCCACCTGGGAACGCGAGGATCACCTCCGTTCTGAGTACCCGGAGTTTTTCCAGTCCTAGATCTCGGGACGAGATCCTTTCGTAGTGGTGGAGTGTTGTAACACCTCGGATGTAATTTACCTTATATGTATCCCAACTCTTGCCGTTTCTGGCACTAAGTTATTTTATTTTCTCATTGTTGGGTTTTTGTCTTCGTGTGTTTTGTCTTTGTCACGCATCTCATATCATGTCATCATGTGCATTGCATTTGCATACGTGTTCGTCTCATGCATCCGAGCATTTTCCCCATTGTCCGTTTTGCATTCCGGCGCTCCTATGTCCTCCGGTGTCCCTTTCTGCCTCTTTTCATGTGTGGGGGTTAAACGTTTTCGGATTGGACCGATACTTTCCAAGCGGCCTTGGTTTACTACCGGTAGACCGCCTGTCAAGTTTCGTGCCATTTGGACTTTGTTTGATACTCCAACGGTTAACCAAGGGACCGAAAAGGTCTCATGTGTGTTGCAGCCCAACACCCTTCCAAACTAGCCCAAAACCCACCTAAACCCCTCCATCACCTAGAGCGTTCAATAACGATCGCGTGGCCGCAAACCACACCTCATTTGGAGCTTCCTAGCTCCCTCTACCTATAAAACTAGCCCCTCCTCCGAAAATTCCGGGTCATCTCCTACCCTAACCCTAGCCCTTTCTTCATCCGCGGGCCGGACGTGTCCGCCGGCGCCGGACAAAGTCGCGGCAGCCAGCCACCGAGCCGCGCGGCCCGCCGGAGCCCGCTTCGTGCCCCCGAGCCCGTTCCCCACGCCGCCGCCCTTCGCCTGCTCTTCTCCACCTGGGAGCCGCCGCCCGACCCGGCCATCCTCGCCGCGTCACCTCTCCCTCCGCCGCGCTGCCACCCGCGCCAGTCGAAGCTGCTCTCCGGCCGAAGCACCTCGCCGCGCCATCGCGCCTCCACCACCGCGCCGCCTCTCGCCGGCGACGCCCGAGGCCGCCCCGTCCTCCTCCCGGATCCGGCGACATCTCCAAGTCCGGCGGCCCCTCCATCTCCGGCGAGTTCTTGAACCCCGGTGATCCTCGATCCGTGTGCCAGCCAGATCTGGATCTGGGACGAGGGTTCACTTTTTCCCTCCGAACCCTAATTTTAATGCAATCTTCATCATGCCATAACTCTGCATCCGTAGCTTCGATTCGTGTGTGTAGCATATCAAAATGTTCGTCTCGATGAGTATATCATTTCATCTCATTACATCATTTTCATTTGAGCTCATCTTGATGCCCGAAATGCTGTTGGAAGAGAGCTATGTGAGGATTATGTCAGATCTGTTTCAGCAAATGGCCTTTTGTCATTTTTGCCATGATTAATGTGTGCATGCTATGATCCTGAGCTCTACATGTGTTTTGATGTATGCCATGTTATCTTTACAGGGGTGTATGCCATGTATTTTTGTGATCTTTGTGGTGACTAGCACAAGCATGGAAAATAGCTTACTCAATGATGCTGATTTCAGGGACTTCGAATTTCACCAAGTCCTTGTCCTGTTATTGTTTTTATGCCATATGTTCATGTTGTTTCCTAGTGATCCGTGCATCTTTTGGGCATGATCAGTAAGGATGTTTTGTAGATATTGTGGTGATCTATCCATCCTTGTCTTTGTTTGCAATTATGGAGCACCCTAGCTTGAGTCAATCGAGCTCTACATTTGCTATAAAATGTTCCTGGCAGATTGTTAACATGTTTTGCAATTTTGCCAAGCTTGTTGTAGTTGATCCGTGCATGCTATGATGTTGTTCTTGCCATGTCTAGCTTCTATGCCATGTCTTCTTGCTGGGTGTATACTTAGATTATCATGCCATGCATTGTAGTGAGTGCATCGAGATCGTGAACATGCCTACTTGTTAACTGTTTTGCCATGCTCCAGTTTTTCACTAAGTCTGAATCTGTTTATGTTTTTGCTATGTTCACATGCTTGCAATTGTATTTTCTGATCCCTTTTGGCTTATGGTCACTAAGGGACTTTTGTTATATTCTTTGAGTAGCTTCATGCCATGCCTTGCTTTGCCATGATATGTTCCTGTAGAATGTAGTTATCATGCTCTAAAGTTTGCTTTCTAATGATAAATTCCTGATATGTTGTTAATTTCACTTTTGCCATGCTTGTTTGAACCTGTTAATGAGTGAATTAGCCGTAGCTCAGTGTTCATCTTTTGTCAAGCATCATGAGTGTATCCCTGGCATGTATTTTGTTGCTATGTTTGAGTGCTGTAGCATATTTTTCTTGATGCATTTAGATGGTCACTTGCTGATTATCGCAGACCGGTGCCATATTTGTTTTGCTTGCCATTTCCAAACCATGCATCCGATTCCGGTGATCTTTATATCGATTTCGACCGAAATCAACTCACCTTTCCAGTGGCACTCTTGGATTTCCAAGATGAGGCCAGGTTATATCTTTCCTTTCCAAATCATGCATATGCATGACATATCGCATCCCGCATATCATATCATGTTTGCATCATGTTGTTTGAGCATTGCACGTGGTTGATTGTGTTCCTTTTGCTTGTTGTTCTTGCTTGGGTAGAGCCGGGAGACGATTTCTTGAATGAGGAGCCCGTTGAGTACGCTTACTGATAGAGGCTAAGGTGTCCCGATGTTTCGATGAGATGGTGGCTATCGTTTTCTGTGGGAGTCGACCTTGACGATCCGACTACGAACGTGCGAGACGTCGCGCCTTAGCAATCGCTAAACCAACTTCCAAGGGTTATTGACCACGCCGGAGCACGATCAACCTGACCACGAGGGTCTGTTTCCTGCGAGCAAACGAAGAACAAGCAAGAAACTGAGATTGCAATCGGGATATTGCGAATATAAGATGAAAGCTTTATTGATCAAGGTGGGGTTCTGTGACGTCTTGGTCTAGTCGTTGGACACAAATGAAGTACGCGAAGTTGCAGCTATGGCGAACTTTTAATCTAAACAAAACCCAAAGTCTAAACGACGCCCTAAGGGCTGTATATATGGAGGAAGAGGGGGGAATTTGGTGGCCCTTGAGGGTGGGGTCCGAAACCAACCCTAACTCTTGTTTCCCCACACATACGGACTCTAAAAATAGCCTATACTTAAGTATTTCGAAATTACATGGGCCTGGCCAATTAATAAGGTGACGCAGCACCTAGAATAGCCTATGGACGAATATTATGAAGTGGCATCTTGTATATTTCGTCCAAGGCTTCATGCACTCCTTATGGCGGCTTCAAAGTCCTGAAATCGTCACTTGTAACTCCGTTCTTGATCCCCTTGCGCATGCCATCAACTCTGATATAGACAAAGGTGTCCCGTCTTTCGATGAGATGATGTATATCGCTTTGGTGGAAGTCGACTTTGACGATCCGACTACGAACGTGCGAGGACGTCGCGCCTTAGCAATCGCTAAACCAACTCCGAGAGGTTATTGACCACGCCAGAGCACGATCAACCTGACCACGAGGGTCTGTTTCCTGCGAGCAAACGAAGAACAAGCAAGAAACTAAGATTGCAATCTGGATATTGCGAATATAAGATGAAAGCTTTATTGATCAAGGTGGGGTTCTGTGACGCCTTTGTCTGGTCGTTGAACACAAACGAAGTACGCGAAGTTGCAGCTATGGCGAACTTTTAATCTAAACAAAACCCAAAGTCTAAACGGTGCCCTAAGGGCTGTATATATGGAGGAAGAGAGGGGGAATTTCGTGGCCCTTGGTGGAGGGGTCCGAAATCAACCCTATCTCTTGTTTCCCCACACATACGGACTCTAAAAATAGCCTATACTTATGTATTTCGAAATTACATGGGCCTGGCCCAATAAAAAGGTGACACAGCACCTATAATAGCCTCGGGACGAAATTTATGAAGTGGCATCTTGTATATTTCGTCCATGGCTTCATGCACCCATTATGGTGGCTTCAAAGTCCTGAAATCATCACTTGTAACTCCGTTCTTGTTCCCCTTGCGCATGGCATCATCTCCATGCTTGTTCTTGCTCCAATGTTCATCCTTCTCCAAGCTAGGCCCTTCATTTGTAAGCAAAACAAATGTATCCAATTTAGGCAGCATCATATTCTCATGAACATTAGAATCATTACCAAGAAACAAAAGTACCTGATAATTTAATTGGCGTGCGCGAGCTCTAGTAATTGGTCCCGTATATGTAGCAGTAGGGGCTGTGGGTGTAACAATGGTATTGATGTCCTCATCATCCTCCCCTTCTTGAAATGAAGTCGTCCTCGACGGAAACTCATCTTCCTCACCCAAATAAGGCTTCAAATCTGCAATGTTAAAAGTGGGACTAACCCCAAAATCTGCAGGCAGCTCAAGTTTATATGCATTATCATTTATTTTCTCTAACACCTTAAAGGGACCATCAGCACGTGGCATTAGCTTGGATTTGCGCAAATCAGGAAATCTATCCTTACGCAAATGTAACCAAACAAGATCTCCAGGTGCAAACACAACATGTTTTCTACCCTTATCTCCAGCAAGTTTATATTTAGCATTCATACGCTCAATGTTTTCCTTAGTTAACTCATGCATTTTTAAAATCAATTCAGCACGTTGTTTAGCATCAAAATTAACCTTCTCCGAAGATGGAAGAGGCAACAAATCAATAGGTGCACGAGGTAGGAAACCATACACAACTTCAAAAGGGCACATCTTAGTAGTAGAATGCAATGAACGATTATAAGCAAATTCAATATGAGGCAAGCATTCCTCCCACATTTTCTTACTATTCTTCAAAACATCCCTAAGTGATGAGGACATGACTACCTTGGATATGACCAAAAATATTGCATATATGCATATTTGTGAGGTGATTTCTAGTGCAAACTATTCAATAATCTATTTATGTTATCCAGAACAAAAATACTTCACACACTTTTGTGTTTTGTCTAATTGCAGGTGTATGGAACATTTGTACAATCCACATATGAAGATAAGGAAGAAAGAGATGTTTATTTGCTGTCCAAAAAGTTCTCTCACGTCACTTTTGGCCCAAGAGAAGATAGAGTCCAAGTCTCTCACGTTCTGGATTCAGATTCGGACTGCACGGACACATCTTCACCATCACAAGAGTTGGGACAACACACACAAGCATATGGTCAGGTTATCTCTTTACCATCATTTGAGGGTAGATTTAATCCTGCTATTTATCTAGCTTGGGAGCTTGAAGTAGAACAAGTTTTTAGTCACCATGATTTTTCTGAACTTGAGAGAGTACGAGCTACCATTAGAGCATTTACTGGTTTTGCTTCTGTTTGGTGGAGTGTACATTGTAAGAAAACCACTGATAACCAACCCACAACTTGGAAAGTTTTGAAAGCTGTAATGAGACAACACTTTTTTCCTCCTTACTACCGTCATGAATTGCGTTGCAAATTGGAGCAATTAAAACAAGGCAGTAACACTGTTCATGCTTACTACCAAGAGGTCAAATCTTATATGCATCATTGTGACATAGAAGAATCTGAGGATGATAAAATGAATAGATTTTTTGGTGGTTTGAACCATGATATTCAGGCAAGATTTCGGTATATTCCTCGTTGCATTACTGGTATGTATGTCCGTGCTTGTACCTTTGAGAGACAGATACAGGAGGATGCATTGGGTGACTACAACAACTACTATTCCAGTTCATGCTCACCATCGCCGGTTGGTTACTCCACTATTGCACCTACTAGAGCAGCCCCACCTCGGATTGTGAGCGCAACATCATCTCAAGGGTATGGTACATTGTCAACGTCCGTACCTACATCAGCTACATCTTTGCCACAAGGTAACTGTAAAGGTATTGATGATATAACTTCACATGAGAATGATGCATGCCTAGTTAACTTGAATGCGTCATGTATTGAGTTACCTGTTGATTTGAGCACACCACCTATTTTGGAGAATCTTGTTACTGTCATGAATGCGTCATGTGATCAAACAACTGAAATATCAATAATTTTGAGTGCACCCATTGAATTAACTGTTGATGCAAAAGAACTAATGTTTAATCATTTTGATATGGCCTCCAATCTTGGTGATGATTCTGTGTCCAATGACTTATTGCATGTTTGCTTATTTAAGCATGTTGTAGCATGTAAGTTTGATGCAAGTAAGGTTTATTCACCAATGTTGGGATGGTTTAATGATGAACATTGTCAATCTTTTGAAATGAATAAGAGCTTCACTTATATGTGCAAACTGAGTTGCAATATTTTCATGCCTTCTACTTCTTGTGCTAATTTTTTGGCTTTAGATTTTATGAACTATGCAAGTTACTCATCTATTCATGTGTCATATATGCAAAAATCAAGGGAAGTAAAAATGGATGACATATACATATACAACATGTACACCTTGTCTCTTTTGTTAGCCACATTTCAGATTAAGCAACGCCGAGGACGGCTTTATTTTCAAGAAGGGGAGGATGATGAGGACATGACTACCTTGGATATGACCAAAAATATTGCATATATGCATATTTGTGAGGTGATTTCTAGTGCAAACTATTCAATAATCTATTTATGTTATCCAGAACAAAAATACTTCACACACTTTTTGTGTTTTGTCTAATTGCAGGTGTATGGAACATTTGTACAATCCACATATGAAGATAAGGAAGAAAGAGATGTTTATTTGCTGTCCAAAAAGTTCTCTCACGTCACTTTTGGCCCAAGAGAAGATAGAGTCCAAGTCTCTCACGTTCTGGATTCAGATTCGGACTGCACAGACACACCTGACTCAAAACGCACACAAGTTTTTCATACGGACTACGAATTGGGTGATTCTTTTTTTGTTGGAAACTAGATTTCGTGCACTTTCCAACCCAATCGGAATCACCTTTAAATTCGTCCGGAGCGTTGAGTTGTGGACGAAACAATCTGATGCTGCAGCAGAATCCGAGTCAAACTACAAGTCCAAAGGTGTTACATCACCTCCACTTGGGCCCATTGGCCTTGTACGACCTAGATTTAGTTTTAGGCTGCCTTGGGACGTCCTCCCACCTCCTTGGCCGCCACCCCTTGCTCCTATATAAGTAGATCCATCTAGTAGCTTTTCCTTGGGATTTGTTTAGTTAAAAGTTAGCCATTGCAACTTCGTGTACTTCGTTTGTGTCCAACGACCAGACCAAGACCGCTTACGGATCCTCACCTTTATCAATACTTCATACATATTTGCAATATTCAGATTGCTTTTATCATATTCTTGCTCGTTCTTCGATTGCTTGCAGGAATAGACCTTCGTGGTCAGGTTGATCGTGCACCGGCGTGGTCAATAACCTCTGGAGATTGGTTTAGCGATTGCTAAGGCGCAACGTCGTGCACGTTTGTAGTCGGATCGTCAAAGTTGTCTCCACCAAATCGATAGTTACCATCTCATCGAAAGATCGGGACACCCCGCCTCTATCACTAAGCATGGTAGACAATGTTCTATTGACTACTTCAGTTTGTCCATCAGTTTGGGGTGACAAGTAGTACTAAAAAGCAGTTTAGTCCCCAACTTAGCCCATAAACATCTCCAAAAGTGGCTAAGAAATTTAGTATCACGATCTGAAAGAATAGTATTTGGCACACCATGCAAGCGAATAATTTCACGAAAGAACAAATCAGCAACATTAACAGCATCATCGCTTTTATGACATGGTATAAAGTGTGCCATTTTCGAGAATCTATCCACGACAACAAATATGCTATCCCTCCCCTTCTTTGTTCGAGGTAAACCTAAAACAAAGTCCATAGATATATCCTCCCAAGGAACACTAGGTACAGGCAAAGGCATATATAAACCATGAGGATTGAGTCGTGACTTAGCTTTTTGACATGTAGTGCATCGAGCAATAAAAGCTCAACATCCCGTCTCATCTTTGGCCAAAAGAAATGTGTAGCAAGTACGTCCTCCGTCTTCTTCACGCCAAAGTGTCCCCTTAATCCTCCTCCATGCGCCTCCTACAACAACAAAAGACGAACGGAGCTAGCTGGAATGCATAGCTTGTTAGCACGAAACACAAATCCATCGTTAACGATGAACTTGTTCCACATTCTTCCTTCTTTACAATTCTGCATTACATCTTTAAAATCAGCATCATGCACATATTGATCTTTGATTGTCTCCAAACCAAATATTTTGAAGTCAAGTTGTGAAAGCATAGTATAGCGGCGAGACAATGCATCAGCAATAACATTTTCTTTTCCCTTCTTGTGTTTAATGACATAAGGAAAAGTCTCAATGAATTCAACCCATTTAGCATGTCTACGATTCAGTTTAGCTTGACTTTTAATATGTTTCAAAGATTCATGATCAGAATGTATAACAAATTCTTTGGGCCATAAATAATGTTGCCATGTTTCTAAAGTCCGAACAAGAGCATATAATTCTTTATCATAAGTAGAATAATTCAGACTAGGCCCACTCAATTTTTCAGAAAAGTATGCAACAAGTTTGCCATCTTGTAATAACACACCGCCTAATCCAATTCCACTAGCATCACATTCAAGCTCAAAAGTCTTATTAAAATCAGGAAGTTGGAGTAAAGGAGCATGTGTCAACTTATCTTTCAATACCGAGAAGGCTTCTTCCTGTGCGGTACCCCAAAGAAAAGGCACATCTTTCTTTGTAAGCTCATTGAGAGGTGCAGCAATGGTGCTGAAATCTCTCACAAAACGCCTATAGAATCCAGCGAGGCCAAGAAAACTCCTCGCTTGTGTGACCGTTTTGGGTTGCGGCCAACTCTCAATAGCTTCAATCTTGGCTTTATCAACTTCAATTCCCTGTGGAGTAACAACATAGCTAAGAAAAGATACTCGGTCAGTGCAAAAGGTGCACTTCCCAAGGTTACCAAACAAACGTGCATCACGTAGAGCAATAAAAACAGCACGTAAATGTTCCAAATGTTCTTCCAAAGATCTGCTATAAATCAATATGTCATCAAAGTAAACTACCACAAATCGTCCAATGAAAGCACGTAAAACTTCGTTCATTAATCTCATGAAAGTACTAGGTGCATTAGTTAACCCAAAAGGCATGACTAACCACTCATATAATCCAAACTTAGTTTTGAATGCTGTTTTCCATTCATCTCCCAATTTCATACGAATTTGATGGTATCCACTACGCAAATCAACTTTGGAGAATATTGTAGAGCCACTCAATTCATCAAGCATATCATCTAGCCTAGGAATAGGATGACGATAACGAATAGTAATATTATTAATGCCTCTACAATCAACACACATACGTGATGTACCATCCTTTTTCGGCACTAGAATAATAGGAACACCACAAGGACTAAGGGATTCGCGTATATAACCTTTGTCGAGAAGCTCTTGTACTTGACACATAATCTCCTTCGTCTCCTCTGGATTGGTATGGTATGGTGCACGATTTGGCAGTGAAGCACCGGGAATTAAGTCAATCTGATGCTCAATCCCTCGAATAGGCGGTAATCCCGGTGGCACGTCTTGTGGAAAGACGTCAGCGAACTCCTGCAAAATGTTAGTGACAGCAGGAGGCAAAGAGGAAGGCACGTCCTCGAATGAAAATAATGCCTCTTTGCACACAAAAGCATAGCAAACAGATTTGCTGAAATCTAGCTCATCAATATCAGATTTGGTGGCAAATAAACATGCACTTTTCAATTTAATTTCAGAAGCAACACTAGATGGTTTATTATTAGGCTTCATTTGTTGCTCAAATTCTTTTGCCACAATCTGATTTTCACTCTTATTCGTCTCCTGTTTTGCTTTATTAGCTCTATTAATATCATCTTTCAAAATGGAATCAGGAGTCATAGGAAGCAAAGTAATTTTTTTATCCTTATGAACAAGAGTATAGTGATTGTTTCTACCATGGTGTACAGAATTTTTATCAAATTGCCATGGTCTACCAAGTAATAAGGAACATGCTTGCATTGGTACCACATCACAATCAACATAATCAGCATATGTAGAGATACTAAAATGCACACGAACAGTACGTGTTACCTTAACCTTGCCGCTGTTGTTGAACCATTGGATGTAGTAAGGATGTGGATGTGGTCTTGTGGTGAGAGAAAGCGTCTCCACCATCTCCATGCTAGCCAAGTTGTTGCAGCTCCCTCCGTCTATGATGACGCGCACAGAATGTTCCTTCACAACTCCCTTGGTATGGAACAAATTGTGCCTCTGATTTTGCTCAGCTTGTGTGATCTGCACACTCAAAACACGTTGAGCAACTAAACATTCATACCTGTCAGCGTCTTCAGGAGCCATGTATTGCGTCTCATGATCAGAATCATCTCCACCATGTTCTTCACGTGTAATAAGAGCCAAAGTCTCCTCATCATAGTCACTAGCGGACTCATATCCACCATCCGCGGTAGCAATCATCACACGCGGAGATTTGCATTCTCTCGCATAATGACCTCCTCCCTTACAACGACGACAAATAATATCACTTGTGTGCCCTGTTGATGCCATGGAAGAAGAAGAACGTTGTGCAGGCCCCGCAGGTGTGCTCTTGGCAGATAATGGTGGTTGTGCCTGTTTTCTTGTATCACGGCTGGAGGTGGCACTTGATGGAGGTGCTGGTGCAGTTGAAGTAGAAGATGCACGTGGTGTACATGATGAAGGTCGTCCTGCAGAAAAGTTAGTTCGCTCCAATGCTTGTCGATCCTGCACTTCACGTTCAGCTTTACAAGCAAGATGGAATAAACGAGTGATGTTAGTATACTCGTTATAGTCTAGAATGGTCTGAATCTCTCTATTTAATCCACCCAGAAAACGTGCAAGCATAGCTTCATTCTCCTCAACAATACCACATCTAATCATGCCAGTTTGTAATTCCTGATAATATTCTTCTACAGAATTTTTCCCTTGTCTTAAACGTTGCAATTTTTGAAGCAATTCACGTTGATAATATGGTGGAACCCAACGCGTACACATAGCAGTTTTCAAAGCAGCCCAAGTAGTTGGAATAGGATATAATCTACAATGTTCAGACCACCATACACATGCAAAACTAGTGAAAGCACAAACAGCAGCAACAACTCGTCTCTCCTCAGGATATTGTAAACATGTAAATCGTTGTTCAGTTTCTAACTCCCAAGTAAGATATATATCAGGAACATATCTACCCTCAAATGGTGGAATATTCAATTTCAGTTTAGGAATATGGACATCATCTCGTACCTGAGGTGGTGGTGCAGGCCTACCATTACGAATATATACCTGAGGTCGACCTGCTGGTGGTGGTACAGGTGGCTGCACGTAGTGCTGATTTTGATCAACCTCATCCTCATAATCTCCCACATAATCATCCTCCTCCGCATCAGCAGCAGGAGCCACAGAAGTATCAACAGCAGCACCAACAGTTTGGCCAAACGCAAGAGGAACATGGCTTGCTCGGCGGAGGTCTGTTTCGCGACGTGGAGGTAG
This sequence comes from Triticum aestivum, assembly GCF_018294505.1. Taxonomy (NCBI): domain Eukaryota; kingdom Viridiplantae; phylum Streptophyta; class Magnoliopsida; order Poales; family Poaceae; genus Triticum; species Triticum aestivum. The sequence goes on from NW_025228067.1 coordinate 454,495, forward strand.
TCGTTGTTGTTGTTGTTGGAGAGGTGCGTTAGGTGCAGCGGGTGGTGGTGGTGGAAGATGCGCGAGCAATTCATTAAACTTGTTATCGAGCTTTGTTTCGAACGTCTTCTCAAGGCCAGTGATCTTCTCCATGGCCTCTTCAAAATTGTTAAGCACATCTTGCACCTGTTCAGTCATCATTTGCTGAAACTTATCATGAAGCTCCTTGTTCGATAAATTCTCCCAGTCAATCTCGTCGGCTTGTGATCCTGGCATGGTTAGCAGCAATAGAAACACACAAGAATATGATCCTACAGACTACGAACAAGTGGTGGTGGTGGGTGTCACAAATCCGTCAAGCAAAACTCAAATTCTTACCAGTTCTTACCCAGCAACAGGCGGTGATCGGCAACCGTTGTAGTCAAAACTCACAAAGCTTGGATAGAGCGATTACCAAGGAGAGTCAAACGCACGAAGTAGATGTATGTGGAGCTGGGAAGGCTTATAATATGGTAGCAAAAAGGGTCAGCAATGATCAATTCAGAGATGCAAAGTTGAATAAACGCTCAACGACGGTACTGTGCTGGTCCTAGGCTAGACTGTGCTAGAGACGCGAGCCTAGAACACCAACAAAATCACGGCGCGGCACGTAAACAAGGGAGGAGCACACTCTGAATTTTTTTTTCTCTTTTTTTTGCACTTTTTTTTCCTCTTTTTTTTTTGCTCCGCAACAAATTTTTTTCGAAAAAGTCTACAAATGGTCTAAAAACTGCCTAGCCAAAATTTTCCAGACTTAGTTTTTTTTTGAAATTGGAACTATTTTTCTTCTGCGGATTGCTCGGAAGTTGGGGAGTCCTTCTCTGTCACGACTCGGAGTATCGCGTGATCTGGAAATCGAGAACAATGCAACAATTACTAGACTCGGACTAGGACTGGTGGCGGAGATGAATCTGGTGGAACTCGGACTGGTGGCGGAGATGAATCTGGTGGAACACGGACAGGTGGCGGATATATGTTGCAGGTGAACTCGGATTGGCGTGATGGCGGCGGATATGCGGTGGCGTATATGGATTCGGATTGGCGGTGAATATGTGGTGGTGGTATATGGCAACAGCGACGATGATGATGCGATGGTGATATATGGCAGCGGCGACGTGACAACCTGTGAACAGAACTCGAAACTCTAAAAGACTAGACGCTAAGACCAGCAACTGGACACGACGATGCAACAGCAAATTCAACAAAGCAAATACAGAAAAGATTATGCAAGGCTCAGATTGGTTCGGATGGGATGAACTAACCCTAATTTTTTTTGGCTTTTTTGTGGACTATAGGTATGAAGAACAGACTCGATCTAAACTACGAAAAACTGTAAAATCTCACCGAGCAACCTGGAAATCTGATACCACTTGATATAGGCAAAGGTGTCCCGTCTTTCGATGAGATGATGGATATCGCTTTGGTGGAAGTCGACTTTGATGATCCGACTACGAACGTGCGAGGACGTCGCGCCTTAGCAATCGCTAAACCAACTCCGAGAGGTTATTGACCACGCCGGAGCACGATCAACCTGACCACGAGGGTCTGTTTCCTGCGAGCAAACGAAGAACAAGCAAGAAACTAAGATTGCAATCTGGATATTGCGAATATAAGATGAAAGCTTTATTGATCAAGGTGGGGTTCTGTGACGCCTTTGTCTGGTCGTTGAACACAAACGAAGTACGCGAAGTTGCAGCTATGGCGAACTTTTAATCTAAACAAAACCCAAAGTCTAAACGGTGCCCTAAGGGCTGTATATATGGAGGAAGAGAGGGGGAATTTCGTGGCCCTTGGTGGAGGGGTCCGAAATCAACCCTATCTCTTGTTTCCCCACACATACGGACTCGAAAAATAGCCTATACTTATGTATTTCGAAATTACATGGGCCTGGCCCAATAAAAAGGTGACACAGCACCTATAATAGCCTCGGGACGAAATTTATGAAGTGGCATCTTGTATATTTCGTCCAAGGCTTCATGCACCCATTATGGTGGCTTCAAAGTCCTGAAATCATCACTTGTAACTCCGTTCTTGTTCCCCTTGCGCATGGCATCATCTCCATGCTTGTTCTTGCTCCAATGTTCATCCTTCTCCAAGCTAGGCCCTTCATTTGTAAGCAAAACAAATGTATCCAATTTAGGCAGCATCATATTCTCATGAACATTAGAATCATTACCAAGAAACGAAAGTACCTGATAATTTAATTGGCATGCGCGAGCTCTAGTAATTGGTCCCGTATATGTAGCAGTAGGGGTTGTTGGTGTAACAATGGTATTGATGTCCTCATCAAACTCCATGCGTGTTCTTGCTCCAATGTTCATCCTTCTCCAAGCTAGGCCCTTCATTTGTAAGCAAAACAAATGTATCCAATTTAGGCAGCATCATAATCTCATGAACATTAGAATCATTACCAAGAAACGAAAGTACCTGGTAATTTAATTGGCGTGCGCGAGCTCTAGTAATTGGTCTAGTATATGTAACAGTAGGAGCTGTGGGTGTAACAATGGTATTGATGTCCTCATCACTTACGAGGATCAAGGCAACCCTGAGAACTTTGCAGGCAAGATGACCATACCCTCGAAATCACTTCTATCTTTGCTTGCTAGATGCTCGCTCTTTTCTTATGCCTATGCTACGATACCTACCACTTGCTTATCATGCCTCCCATTTTTCCATGTCAAACCTCTAACCCACCATGTCCTAGGAAACCGTTGTTTGGCTATGTTACCGCTTTGCTCAGCCCCTCTTATAGCGTTGCTAGTTGCAGGTGAAGTTTGGAGATCGTTCCTTGTTGGAGCTTGTTTATTGTGGGGATATCACAATATTATCTTGTTTATGTTAATGCACCTATATACTAGGTAAAGGGTGGAAGGCTCGGCCTTATGCCTAGTGTTTTGTTCCACTCTTGCCACCCTAGTTTCCGTCATATCGGTGTTATGTTACCGGATTTTGTGTTCCTTACGCGGTTGGGTTATAATGGGAACCCCTTGACAGTTGGCCTGGAATAAAACTCCTCCAGCAATGCCCAACCTTGGTTTTACCATTCGCCACCTAGCCTCTTTTTCCCTTGGGTTTCCGGAGCCCAAGGGTCATCTTTATTTAAACCCCCCTGGGCCAGTGCTCCTCTGAGTGTTGGTCCGAAATGGGCAGCCTGCGGGGCCACCTCGGGGAAACTCGAGGGTTGGTTTTACTCGTAGCTTGACCTATCTGAGTGTGCCCTGAGAACGAGATATGTGCAGCTCCTATCGGGATTTGTTGGCACATTCGGGCGGTGTTGCTGGACTTGTTTTACCATTGTCGAGATGTCTTGTAACCTGGATGCCGAGCCTGATCGGATTGTCTTGGGAGAAGGAATATCCTTCGTTGACCGTGAGAGCTTGTGATGGGCTAAGTTGGGACTCCCCTGCAAGGATTTGAACTTTCGAAAGCCGTGCCCGCGGTTATGGGCAGATGGGAATTTGTTAATGTCCGGTTGTAGATAACCTAAAACTTAACTTAATTAAAATGCAGCAACCGCATGTGTAACCGTGATGGTCTCTTCTCGGCGGAGTCCGGGAAGTGAACACGGTGTTGGAGTAATGTTTGACGTAGGTTGTTCTAGGATCACTTCTTGGTCATAGTTGTTCGACCGTGCCTTTGCTTTATCTTCTGCTCTCATTTGCGTATGTTAGCCACCATATATGCTAGTCGCTTGCTGCAGCTCCACATCATACCTTTACCTTACCCATAAGCTTAAATAGTCTTGATCGCGAGGGTGTGAGATTACTGAGTCCCTGTGACTCACAGATTCCTTCCAAAACCAGATGCAGGGACCGATGATTCCGCTCCAGGTGACGCGTTTGAGTTCAAGTGGGAGTTCGATGAAGACTCTTGTCGTTACTACGTGTCTTTCCCAGATGATCAGTAGTGGTGCCCAGTTGGGGCGATCGGGGACTTTGTCGCATTTGGGGGTTGATCTTTATTTTGGTTCCGTAGTCGGACCCTAAGTGTATTGGATGAATGTAATGACTTATTTATGTAATTGTGTGACGTGGCGAGTGTAAGCCAACTATGTACCTTTCCCCTTTATTTATTTACATGGGTTGTTGTGAAGATTACCTCACTTGCGACATTGCTTTCAATGCGGTTATGCCTCTAAGTCCTGCTTCGACACGCAGGAGATATAGCCGCATCGAGGGTGTTACAGTATCACACTAGATGGGTTCTCACACACTTCTCTTATCTCACGTTTGGTGGAGAATAGAACTAGGTTCTTCTTTACGCTCATCGTGGAGGCACTCGATTTGGGCTTGTGGCGCTCACTCTCTTTTTGGTGGCTCGCTCTCTCACTATGATCTCCACGATGGGTGGCTTGCTTGTCGGCGATCACTTGACTTGGCGACATTGGACAGAGAACGTACTCCTTGCCCTTCATCTTGAAGATGTAGTGGTTCGTTCGGCCGTTGTGGATGACTCCTTTATCGAATTGCCATGGGCGTCCAAGGAGAAGATGGCAAACGGTCATTGGAACGACGTCGCACTCCAAGGTGTCTTCGTAGGCGCCAATTTTGAAGGAGACTTGTACTCGGTGCTGGACTTGGATGGTGCCAGAGTCGCTAAGCCATTGCACTTTGTATGGATGTGGATGCTTCGTCTTGGGCAATTGGAGCCTGGAGCAAAGTTCTTCACTTGCGAGATTATGACAACTCCCTCCATCGATGATGACCTTGACGGATCGTCCATTGATGCCGGCCTTGGTGTGTAATATGTGGCATATTTGGTCTTCCTCTTGGTGATGTTGGAGAGTCAAGACTTTGGAGACAACAAGTGCGGGACTTGAGTCTTCATCGCAAAAGACTTGTTCTTCTTCATTGTTCACTTGGCGGTGCATGGCGACTTGCTCAAGGGCTTCCATTTCTCCTTCACTTAGTGTGTCATAAGTGCCATCATCGTTGAAGACCATGGTTCGCTTGTTGGTGCACTCACAGGACTTGTGGCCTCGGCCTCCGCAAGTGAAACACTTGAAGGAACTCGTCTTGATGGTCTCATCGGTTGGGGTTGATAATGATGAAACTCTCGGCTTGAAGTTGTTCGTAGTAGGATGGCTTGTAGTTGATGAAGCTTTCTTGGAACTCGACTTCTCGATGTTGGTAGAAGTCTTTGTAGTCGGTGTTGGAGTCGTTGAAGCTTGGTTGTTGGAGAAGCCATAGAACTTGGATGAGAACTTGGCATACTTGAAATCATATTGCACTTGGTAAGCTTTGGTAGCTTGGTGCACTAGCTCGATGAGGTTCGAGTATGGTTGGAAGTCGGCGATCTTCTTGATAGGATGGTTGAGTCCATTCAAGAAACGTGCCATTGTTTGCTCATCATCTTCCGTAACTGATAGAGGCGGGGGTGTCCCGATCTTTCGATGAGATGATAACTATCGATTTGGTGGAGACGACTTTGACAATCCGACTACGAACGTGCACAACGTTGCGCCTTAGCAATCGCTAAACCAATCTCCTGAGGTTACTGACGATGCTGGAAGCACAGTCAGCCTGACCACGAAGGTCTATTCCTGCAAGCAATCGAAGAACGAGCAAGAATATGATATAGCAATCTGAATATTGCAAATACATATGAAGTATTGATAATGGTGGGGATCCGGAAGCGGTCTTGGTCTGGTCGTTGGACACAAACGAAGTACACGAAGTTGCAATGGCTAACTTTTAACTAAACAAATCCCAAGCAAAAAGCTACTAGATGGATCTATTTATATAGGAGCAAGGGGTGGTGGCCAAGGAGGTGGGAGGATTTCCCAAGGCAGCCTAAAACTAACCCTAGGTCGTACAAGGCTCATGGGCCCAAGTGGAGGTGATGCAACACCTTTGGGCTTGTAGTTTGACTCGGATTCTGCTGCAACGTCAGATTGTTTCGTCCATAACTCAACGCTCCGGACGAATTTGAAGGTGAATCTAATTGGGATGGAAAGAGCACGAAATCTAGTTTCCAACAAAAAAAGAATCACCCAATTCGGAGTCCGTATGAAAAAGTTGTTGGCGTTTTGAGTCAGGTATGTCTGTGCAGTCCGAATCTGAATCCAGAACGTGAGAGACATGGACTCTATCTTCTCTTGGCCCAAAAGTGACGTGAGAGGACTTTTTGAACACAACCTAAACATCTCCTTTTCCCTTATCTTCATATGTGGATTGTACAAATGTCCCATACACCTGCAATTAGACAAAACACAAAAGTGTGTGAAGTATTTTTGTTCTGGATAACATAAATAGACTATTGAATAGTTTGCATTAGAAATCACCTGACAAATATGCATGTATGCAACATTTTTGGTCGTATCCAAGGTAGTCATGTCCTCATCATCCTCCCCTTTTTGAAAACAAAGCCGTCCTCGGCATTGCTTAATCTGAAATGTGGCTAGAAAAAGAGACAAGGTGTACATGTTGTATATGTATATGTCATCCATTTTAACTTCCCTTGATTTTTGCACATATGTCACATGTATACATGAGTAACTTTCATTGTTCATAAAATCTAAAGCCAAAAAATTATCACAAGAAGTAGAAGGCATGAAAATATTGCAACTCAGTTTGCACATATAAGTGAAGCTCTTATTCACTTCAAAAGATTGGCAATGTTCATCATTAAACCATCCTAACTTCGATGTATAAACCTTACTTGCATCAAATTTACATGCTACAACATGCTTAAATAAGCAAACATGCAATAAGTCATTGGACACAGAATCATCATCAAGATTAGAGGTCATATCAAAATGATTAAACATTGGTTCTTTTGCATCAACAGTTAATTCAATGGGTGCACTCAAAATTGTTGATATTTCAGTTGTTTGATCACATGACGCATTCATGACAGTGAAAAGAGTCTCTAAAATAGGTGGTGTGCTCAAATCAACAGGTAACTCAACACATGATGCATTCAAGTTAACTAGGCATGCTTCATTCTCATGTGAAGTTATATCATCAAGACCTTTACTGTTACCTCGCAGAGATGTAGCTGATGTAGGTACGGACGTTGACAATGTACCATACTCTTGAGATGATATCGCGCTCACAATCCGAGGTGGGACTGCTCTAGTAGGTGCAATAGTGGAGTAACCAACCGGCGGTGGTGAGCATGAACTGGAATAGTAGTTGTTGTAGTCAACCAATGCATCCTCCTGTATTTGTCTCTCAAAGGTACAAGCACGGACATACATACCAGTAATGCAATGAGGAATATACTGAAATCTTGCCTGAATATCATGGTTCAAACCACCAAAAAAATCTATTCATTGTATCATCCTCAGATTCTTCTATGTCACAATGATGCATATAAGATTTGAACTCTTGGTAGTAAGCATGAACAGTGTTACTGCCTTGTTTTAATTGCTCCAATTTGCGACGCAATTCACGACGATAGTAAGGAGGAAAAAATTGTTGTCTCATGACAGCTTTCAAAACTTTCCAAGTTGTGGGTTGGTTATCAATGTTTTTCTTACAATGTACACTCCACCAAATAGAAGCAAAACCAGTAAATGCTCTAATGGTAGCTCGTACTCTCTCAAGTTCAGAAAAATCATGGTGACTAAAAACTTGTTCTACTTCAAGCTCCCAAGCTAGATAAATAGCAGGATTAAATCTACCCTCAAATGATGGTAAAGAGATAACCTGACCATATGCTTGTGTGTGTTGTCCCAACTCTCGTGATGGTGAAGATGTGTCCGTCATCCAAGAACTTCTAACTCTGGAACCTGTCATGATTAGTAGAAACAAGAACCAAAATTCGAGAATAATGTTCCTATGAACTACTAGGATGTGGTTGTAAAGTGCTCACAGTAAAGCAAATATCAATATCTTACAAGTTCTTACCATGCGGCAGGTGGTGATAGGCAACCAGCGGTGTCAAATAACTCCGAAGATTGTGTAAAACGGTTGCCAGGGGAACGTACGTATACACGGTGTAGAAATATGTGGAGCTGGGTTGGCTATATATGGTAGCAAAAGATTAGCAATAATCAATTCAGAGATGCAATGTTGAATAAACGCTCAACGACGGTACTGTGCTGGTCCTAGGCTAGACCAAACTAGAGACGCGAGCCTAAAACACTAATGAGGTCACGTCATAGCACAACTAGCATCAATAAAGGATATGAAGTAGCTCTGGACAGCAAGATATAAGTGAAGATCACAATAGCAGTAGACCTATTTAGAAGCTGATGTTGAGGTGCCAAATACTGAACTAGCTTCTGCAACTATTTAGATGCGGCTCGTCGCTAGCTTCCATTTGAGTACTCGCGAAGCCAAAACAGACTTCATATGAGGAAGTTATGCCTGTTTTACTGAACAGTGCACAAAACAGATTCCAATCCAAATTCAACTACGAGATTGAGTCTAGATAGATCCGAATTTTGTTTTTTTCACCTCTTTTTTTTTCTCACACTTTTTTTTCTTTTCCTTTCTTTTTTTTTTCTCTGACTTTTTTTTACTTTTTTTCTCTCATTTTTTTTCTCTATCTTTTTTTCTCTCTCCCTCTTTCCAAAACAAACTAGATAAGATGTAGATTGGATCAAGCGAAGATGGGAACGATCTCAACTATGATTATGACAATGAACGGTGGGTAGCACGTAGAGGAAATTGATGTATGGGTGGTGGACAGCGGAAGGGATAACGATGCAGCGGCGACGTGACTAATGTGAACAGAACTCGAAACTCTAAACGACCTAGACACTAAGACCAGCAACTCGACACGACGATGCAACCGATAATTCAACTATGCAAGCAATGAAAAGAAAATTGCAAAGGCTCAGACTGGCTTGGACAAAGGATGAATAGATCTAACTCTTTTTTGTGGATTTTTCTTGGACAATAGGTAAGAAAATAAATCTAAGCTAGGAAAACTGGAAATTCTCACCGAGCAACCTGAAAACTGATACCACTTGATAGAGGCGGGGGTGTCCCGATCTTTCGATGAGATGATAACTATCGATTTGGTGGAGACGACTTTGACAATCCGACTACGAACGTGCACAACGTTGCGCCTTAGCAATCGCTAAACCAATCTCCTGAGGTTACTGACGATGCTGGAAGCACGGTCAGCCTGACCACGAAGGTCTATTCCTGCAAGCAATCGAAGAACGAGCAAGAATATGATAAAGCAATCTGAATATTGCAAATATATATGAAGTATTGATAATGGTGGGGATCCGGAAGCGGTCTTGGTCTGGTCGTTGGACACAAACGAAGTACACGAAGTTGCAATGGCTAACTTTTAACTAAACAAATCCCAAGCAAAAAGCTACTAGATGGATCTACTTATATAGGAGCAAGGGGTGGCGGCCAAGGAGGTGGGAGGATTTCCCAAGGCAGCCTAAAACTAACCCTAGGTCGTACAAGGCTCATGGGCCCAAGTGGAGGTGATGCAACACCTTTGGGCTTGTAGTTTGACTCGGATTCTGCTGCAACGTCAGATTGTTTCGTCCGTAACTCAACGCTCCGGACGAATTTGAAGGTGAATCCAATTGGGATGGAAAGAGCACGAAATCTAGTTTCCAACAAAAAAAGAATCACCCAATTCGGAGTCCGTATGAAAAAGTTGTTGGCATTTTGAGTCAGGTATGTCTGTGCAGTCCGAATCTGAATCCAGAACGTGAGAGACATGGACTCTATCTTCTCTTGGCCCAAAAGTGACGTGAGAGGACTTTTTGAACACAACCTAAACATCTCCTTTTCCCTTATCTTCATATGTGGATTGTACAAATGTCCCATACACCTGCAATTAGACAAAACACAAAAGTGTGTGAAGTATTTTTGTTCTGGATAACATAAATAGACTATTGAATAGTTTGCATTAGAAATCACCTGACAAATATGCATGTATGCAATATTTTTGGTCGTATCCAAGGTAGTCATGTCCTCATCAGTAACATTGGCTCATATCGTTGCAATCACCATCTCCTTGTAGTACTCTTCAATGCTCTTGGTTCCTTGCTTGAGTTGTTGGAGTTTCTTGAAGAGGTCGCAGTTGTAGTAAGTAGGTACGAAGCATGCGCTCATGACATCCTTCATTTGTGCCCAAGTGGTGATGGGCGGTTCATCTCTTGCCTCTCGGCGCTTGATAACTGGTTCCCACCAAATTAGCACATAGTTTCGGAACTCAAGGGATGCCATGTCGATCTTCTTGTCTTCTTCATAATTCTGCAAACGAAAGATCTTGTCAACTTTCAATGCCCATGAAAGGTACTCTTCGGGATCGTTGCTTCCTTTGAACTTGGGCATGGTGATCTTGAGTTTGCCATAGTGATAGAGGTGAGAGGCCCGATCTTTCGATGAGATGGTGGCTATCGTTTTGGTGGAAGTCGACTTTGACGATCCGACTACGAACGTGCGAGGACGTCGCGCCTTAGCAATCGCTAAACCAACTCCGAGAGGTTATTGAACACGCCGGAGCCCGATCAACCTGACCACGAGGGTCTATTTCCTGCAAGCAACGAAGAACAAGCAAGAAATTGAAATTGCAATCTGGATATTGCGAATATAAGAGGAAAGCTTTATTGATGAAGGTGGGGTTCTGTGACATCTTGGTCTGGTCGTTGGACACAAACGAAGTACGCGGAGCTGCAGCTATGGCGAACTTTTAATCTAAAAAAAACCCAAAGTCTAAACGACGCCCTAAGGGCTGTATATATGGAGGAAGAGGGGGGGGGGGGATTTCGTGGCCCTTGGAGGAGGGGTCCGAAACCAACCCTAACTCTCGTTTCCCCACACATACGGACTCTAAAAACAGTCTATACTTAAGTATTTCGAAAATACATGGGCCTGGCTCAATAATAATGTGACGCAACATCTAGAATAGCCTCTGGACGAAATTTATGAAGTGGCATCTTTTATATTTCGTGATGAGGACATCAATACAATTGTTACACCCACAGCCCCTGCTGCTATACATACTGGACCAATTACTAGAGCTCGTGCACGCCAACTAAATTACCAGGTACTTTCGTTTCTTGGTAATGATTCTAATGTTCATGAGAATATGATGCTGCCTAAATTGGATACATTTGTTTTGCTTACAAATGAAGGGCCTAGCTTGGAGAAGGATGAACATTGGAGCAAGAACAAGCATGGAGATGATGGCATGCGCAAGGGGAACAAGAACGGAGTTACAAGTGATGATTTCAGGACTTTGAAGCCACCATAATGGGTGCATGAAGCCTTGGACGAAATATACAAGATGCCACTTCATAAATTTCGTCCCGAGGCTATTTTAGGTGCTGCGTCACCTTATTATTGGGCCAGGCCCATGTAATTTCGAAATACATAAGTATAGGCTATTTTTAGAGTCCGTATGTGTGGGGAAACAAGAGATAGGGTTGATTTCGGACCCCTCCACCAAGGGCCACGAAATTCCCCCCTCTTCCTCCATATATACAGCCCTTACGGCATCGTTTAGACTTTGGGTTTTGTTTAGATTAAAAGTTCGCCATAGCTGCAACTTCGCGTACTTCGTTTGTGTTCAACGACCAGACAAAGGCGTCACAGAACCTGATGAGGACATCAATACAATTGTTACACCCACAGCCCCTGCTGCTATACATACTGGACCAATTACTAGAGCTCGTGCACGCCAACTAAATTACCAGGTACTTTCGTTTCTTGGTAATGATTCTAATGTTCATGAGAATATGATGCTGCCTAAATTGGATACATTTGTTTTGCTTACAAATGAAGGGCCTAGCTTGGAGAAGGATGAACATTGGAGCAAGAACAAGCATGGAGATGATGGCATGCGCAAGGGAAACAAGAACGGAGTTACAAGTGATGATTTCAGGACTTTGAAGCCACCATAATGGGTGCATGAAGCCTTGGACGAAATATACAAGACGCCACTTCATAAATTTCGTCCCGAGGCTATTTTAGGTGCTGCGTCACCTTATTATTGGGCCAGGCCCATGTAATTTCGAAATACATAAGTATAGGCTATTTTTAGAGTCCGTATGTGTGGGGAAACAAGAGATAGGGTTGATTTCGGACTCCTCCACCAAGGGCCACGAAATTCCCCCCTCTTCCTCCATATATACAGCCCTTAGGGCATCGTTTAGACTTTGGGTTTTGTTTAGATTAAAAGTTCGCCATAGCTGCAACTTCGCGCACTTCGTTTGTGTTCAACGACCAGACAAAGGCGTCACAGAACCCCACCTTGATCAATAAAGCTTTCATCTTATATTCGCAATATCCAGATTGCAATCTTAGTTTCTTGCTTGTTCTTCGTTTGCTCGCAGGAAACAGACCCTCGTGGTCAGGTTGATCGTGCTCCCGCGTGGTCAATAACCTCTCGGAGTTGGTTTAGCGATTGCTAAGGCGCGACGTCCTCGCACGTTCGTAGTCGGATCGTCAAAGTCGACTTCCACCAAAGCGAAATCCACCATCTCATCGAAAGACGGGACACCTCCGCCTCTATCAAGTGGTATCAGATTTCCAGGTTGCTCGGTGAGATTTTACAGTTTTTCGTAGTTTAGATCGAGTCTGTTCTTCATACCTACAGTCCACGAAAAAGCCACACAAAAAAAATTAGGGTTAGTTCATCATATCCGAACCAATCTGAGCCTTTGCATAATCTTTTTAGGGTTTTGCTTTGTTGAATTTGCGGTTGCATCGTCGTGTCTAGTTGCTGGTCTTAGAGTCTAGTCTTTTAGAGTTTCGAGTTCTGGTCATAAGTTGTCACGCCGCCGCCGCACCATCATCATCGCCCCTGCCATCTACCACCACCGCTCCGAATTCGTATCCATATACCACCACCAATCCGTGCCCATATACCACCACCGATCCATATCCATATACTACCACTGCTACCACCACCGCTGCCATATACCACCACCATATTTCCACCACCAATCCGAGTTCCTTGCTTATTAGGTTTGTTTTCGGGATCCATCTAGATTCCGATTCGTGTTTCCTTGCCGGAGTAGGTTTCGGAAAAAAAAATTGTGTGGCCACGCTCCGTTTAGGCCCAAAATTTTGTGTGGCCAGTCGGGTAGCCACGCTCCGTTTAGGCCCAAAATTTTTCGAAAACGCATTTTTCGAAAAATTTTCTGGCTATCCTATTTTTAGGTGTTTCTGAGTGTTTTGAGACAGGTGCCATTATAGGAAGTTTTTTTGACCCGTTTCCAGTTTTTGGGTCCGGGCAGTCGAAAAAAAAAAAAAAAAAATTGGTCGAAAAAATTTCGTGCCCATCCTGTCAGTTTGAGCTAGGAAGAGTTTTGAGACACTCGCCATTATAGTGATTTTTCGCAAAAAAAAAAGCAGCGCAAAAAAAAAGAGCGAAAAAAAAAATCAGAGTGTGCTTTTCCCTTGTT
>NW_025228067.1:473951-545128 GCF_018294505.1 Triticum aestivum
GAGGCTATTTTAGGTGCTGCGTCACCTTATTATTGGGCCAGGCCCATGTAATTTCGAAATACATAAGTATAGGCTATTTTTAGAGTCCGTATGTGTGGGGAAACAAGAGATAGGGTTGATTTCGGACTCCTCCACCAAGGGCCACGAAATTCCCCCCTCTTCCTCCATATATACAGCCCTTAGGGCATCGTTTAGACTTTGGGTTTTGTTTAGATTAAAAGTTCGCCATAGCTGCAACTTCGCGCACTTCGTTTGTGTTCAACGACCAGACAAAGGCGTCACAGAACCCCACCTTGATCAATAAAGCTTTCATCTTATATTCGCAATATCCAGATTGCAATCTTAGTTTCTTGCTTGTTCTTCGTTTGCTCGCAGGAAACAGACCCTCGTGGTCAGGTTGATCGTGCTCCGGCGTGGTCAATAACCTCTCGGAGTTGGTTTAGCGAATGCTAAGGCGCGACGTCCTCGCACGTTCGTAGTCGGATCGTCAAAGTCGACTTCCACCAAAGCGAAATCCACCATCTCATCGAAAGACGGGACACCTCCGCCTCTATCATTTCGTCCAAGGCTTCATGCACTCCTTATGGTGGCTTCAAAGTTCTGAAATCATCACTTGTAACTCCGTTCTTGTTCCCCTTGCGCATGCCATCATCTCCATGCTTGAACTTGCTCCGAGGTTCATCTTTCTTGTCCAAGCTAGGCCCTTCATTTGTAAGCAAAACAAATGTATCCAATTTAGGCAGCATCATATTCTCATGAACATTAGAATCTTTACCAAGAAACGTGATAGAGGAAAGGTGTCCCGTCTTTCGATGAGATGATGGATATCGCTTTGGTGGCAGTCGACTTTGACGATCCGACTATGAACGTGCGAGGACGTCGCGCCTTAGCAATCGCTAAACCAACTCCGAGAGGTTATTGACCACGCCGGAGCACGATCAACCTGACCACGAGGGTCTGTTTCCTGCGAGCAAACGAAGAACAAGCAAGAAACTGAGATTGCAATCTGGATATTGCGAATATAAGATGAAAGCTTTATTGATCAAGGTGGGGTTCTGTGACGCCTTTGTTTGGTCGTTGAACACAAACGAAGTACGCGAAGTTGCAGCTATGGCGAACTTTTAATCTAAACAAAACCCAAAGTCTAAACGATGCCCTAATGGCTGTATATATGGAGGAAGAGGGGGGGAATTTCGTGGCCCTTGGTGGAGGGGTCCGAAATCAACCCTATCTCTTGTTTCCCCACACATACGGACTCTAAAAATAGCCTATACTTATGTACACGTAAATGTTCCAAATGTTCTTCCAAAGATCTGCTATAAATCAATATGTCATCAAAGTAAACTACCACAAATCGTCTAATGAAAGCACGTAAAACTTCGTTCATTAATCTCATGAAAGTACTAGGTGCATTAGTTAACCCAAAAGGCATGACTAACCACTCATATAATCCAAACTTAGTTTTGAATGCTGTTTTCCATTCATCTCCCAATTTCATACGAATCTGATGGTAGCCACTACGCAAATCAACTTTGGAGGATATTGTAGAGCCACTCAATTCATCAAGCATATCATCTAGCCTAGGAATAGGATGACGATAACGAATAGTAATATTATTAACCTCTACAATCAATACACATACGTGATGTACCATCCTTTTTCGGCACTAGAATAATAGGAACAACACAAGGACTAAGGGATTCGCGTATATAACCTTTGTCGAGAAGCTCTTGTACTTGACGCATAATCTCCTTCGTCTCCTCTGGATTGGTACGGTATGGTGCACGGTTTGGCAGTGAAGCACCAGGAATTAAGTCAATCTGATGCTCAATCCCTCGAATAGGCGGTAATCCCGGTGGCACGTCTTGTGGAAAGACGTCAGCAAACTCCTGCAAAATTTTAGTGACAGTAGGAGGCAAAGAGGAAGGCATGTCCTCGAATGAAAATAATGCCTCTTTGCACACAAAAGCATAGCAAACAGATTTGCTGAAATCTAGCTCATCAATATCAGATTTGGTGGCAAATAAACATGCACTTTTCAATTTAATTTCAGAAGCAACACTAGATGGTTTGTTATTAGGCTTCATTTGTTGCTCAAATTCTTTTGCCACAATCTGATTTTCATTCTTATTCTTCTCCTGTTTTGCATTATTAGCTCTATTAATATCATCTTTCAAAATGGAATCAAGAGTCATAGGAAGCAAAGTAATATTTTTATCTTTATGAACAAGAGTATAGTGATTGTTTCTACCATGGTGTACAGAATTTTTATCAAATTGCCATGGTCTACCAAGTAATAAGGAACATGCTTGCATAGGTACCACATCACAATCAACATAATCAGCATATGTAGAGATACTAAAATGCACACGAACAGTACGTGTTACCTTAACCTTGCCGCTGTTGTTGAACCATTGGATGTAGTAAGGATGTGGATGTGGTCTTGTGGTGAGAGAAAGCTTCTCCACCATCTCCATGCTAGCCAAGTTGTTGCAGCTCCCTCCGTCTATTATGACGCGCACAGAACATTCCTTCACAACTCCCTTGGTATGGAACAAATTGTGCCTCTTATTTTGCTCAGCTTGTGTGACCTGCACACTCAAAACACGTTGAGCAACTAAACATTCATACCTGTCAGCGTCTTCAGGAGCCATGTATTGCGTCTCATGATCAGAATCAACTCCACCATGTTCTTCACGTGTAATAAGAGCCAATGTCTCCTCATCATAGTCACTAGTGGACTCATATCCACCACCCTCGGTAGCAATCATCACACGCGGAGATTTGCATTCTCTCGCATAATGACCTCCTCCCTTACAACGACGACAAATAATATCACTTGTGTGCCCTGTTGATGCTCTGGAAGAAGAAGAACTCTATGCAGGCCCGGCAGGTGCGCTCTTGGCAGATAATGGTGGTTGTTCCTGTTTTCTTGTATCACGGCTGTAGGAGGCACCTGATTGAGATGCTGGTGCAGTTGAAGTAGAAGATGCACGCGGTGTTGATGATGAAGGTCGGCCTGCAGAAAAGTTAGTTCGCGCCAATGCTTGTCGATCCTGCACTTCACGTTCAGCTTTACAAGCAAGATGGAATAAACGAGTGATATTAGTATTGATAGAGGCAAAGGTGTCCCGTCTTTCGATGAGATGATGGATAGCGCTTTGGTGGAGGTCGACTTTGACGATCCGACTACGAACGTGCGAGGACGTCACGCCTTAGCAATCGCTAAACCAACTCCGAGAGGTTATTGACCAAGCCGGAGCACGATCAACCTGACCACGAGGGTCTATTTCCTGCGAGCAAACGAAGAACAAGCAAGAAACTGAGATTGCAATCTGGATATTGCGAATATAAGATGAAAGCTTTATTGATCAAGGTGGGGTTCTGTGACGCCTTTGTCTGGTCGTTGAACACAAACGAAGTACGCGAAGTTGCAGCTATGGCGAACTTTTAATCTAAACAAAACCCAAAGTCTAAACGATGCCCTAAGGGCTGTATATATGGAGGAAGAGGGGGGAATTTCGTGGCCCTTGGTGGAGGGGTCCGAAATCAACCCTATCTCTTGTTTCCCCACACATACGGACTCTAAAAATAGCCTATACTTATGTTTTTCGAAATTACATGGGCCTGGCCCAATAATAAGGTGACGCAGCACCTAAAATAGCCTCGGGACGAAATTTATGAAGTGGCATCTTGTATATTTCGTCCAAGGCTTCATGCACCCATTATGGTGGCTTCAAAGTCCTGAAATCATCACTTGTAACTCCGTTCTTGTTCCCCTTGCGCATCCCATCATCTCCATGCTTGTTCTTGCTCCAATGTTCATCCTTCTCCAAGCTAGGCCCTTCATTTGTAAGCAAAACAAATGTATCCAATTTAGGCAGCATCATATTCTCATGAACATTAGAATCATTACCAAGAAACGAAAGTACCTGGTAATTTAGTTGGCGTGCACGAGCTCTAGTAATTGGTCCAGTATGTATAGCAGCAGGGGCTGTGGGTGTAACAATTGTATTGATGTCCTCATCATCCTCCCCTTCTTGAAATGAAGTCGTCCTCGACGGAAGTTCATCTTCCTCACCCAAATAAGGCTTCAAATCTGCAATGTTAAAAGTGGGACTAACCCCAAAATCTGCAGGCAACTCAAGTTTATATGCATTATCATTTATTTTCTCTAACACGTTAAAGGGACCATCAGCACGTGGCATTAACTTTGATTTGCGCAAATCAGGAAATCTATCCTTACGCAAATGTAACCAAACAAGATCTCCAGGTGCAAACACAACATGTTTTCTACCCTTATCTCCAGCAAGTTTATATTTAGCATTCATGCGCTCAATGTTTTCCTTAGTTAACTCATGCATTTTTAAAATCAATTCAGCACGTTGTTTAGCATCAAAATTAACCTTCTCGGAAGATGGAAGAGGCAACAAATCAATAGGTGCACGAGGTAGGAAACCATACACAACTTCAAAAGGGCACATCTTAGTAGTAGAATGCAATGAACGATTATAAGCAAATTCAATATGAGGCAAGCATTCCTCCCACATTTTCTTATTATTCTTCAAAACAGCCCTAAGCATAGTAGACAACGTTCTATTGACTACTTCAGTTTGTCCATCAGTTTGGGGGTGACAAGTAGTACTAAAAAGCAGTTTAGTCCCCAACTTAGCCCATAAACATCTCCAAAAGTGGCTAAGAAATTTAGTATCACGATCTGAAACAATAGTATTTGGCACACCATGCAAGCGAATAATTTCACGAAAGAACAAATCAGCAACATTAACAGCATCATCACTTTTATGACATGGT
Source organism: Triticum aestivum (assembly GCF_018294505.1). Classification (NCBI taxonomy): domain Eukaryota; kingdom Viridiplantae; phylum Streptophyta; class Magnoliopsida; order Poales; family Poaceae; genus Triticum; species Triticum aestivum. Next base: position 478,764 of record NW_025228067.1, read on the forward strand.
ATAAAGTGTGCCATTTTCGAGAATCTATCCACGATAACAAATATGCTATCCCTCCCCTTCTTTGTTCGAGGTAAACCTAAAACAATGTCCATAGATATATCCTCCCAAGGAACACTAGGTACAGGCAAAGGCATATATAAACCATGAGGATTGAGTCGTGACTTAGCTTTTTGACATGTAGTGCAGCGAGCAATAAAACGCTCAACATCCCGTCTCATCTTTGGCCAAAAGAAATGTGTAGCAAGTACGTCCTCCGTCTTCTTCACGCCAAAGTGTCCCATTAATCCTCCTCCATGCGCCTCCTGCAACAACAAAAGACGAACGGAGCTAGCTGGAATGCATAGCTTGTTAGCACGAAACACAAATCCATCGTTAACAACAAACTTGTTCCACATTCTTCCTTCTTTACAATTCTGCATTACATCTTTAAAATCAGCATCATGCACATATTGATCTTTCATGGTCTCCAAACCAAATATTTTGAAGTCAAGTTGTGAAAGCATAGTATAGCGACGAGACAATGCATCAGCAATAACATTTTCTTTTCCCTTCTTGTGTTTAATGACATAAGGGAAAGTCTCAATGAATTCAACCCATTTAGCATGTCTGCGATTCAGTTTAGCTTGACTTTTAATATGTTTCAAATGTTTCATGATCAGAATGTATAACAAATTCTTTGGGCCATAAATAATGTTGCCATGTTTCTAAAGTCTGAACAAGAGCATATAATTCTTTATCATAAGTAGAATAATTTAGACTAGGCCCACTCAATTTTTCAGAAAAGTATGCAACAGGTTTGCCATCTTGTAATAACACACCTCCTAATCCAATTCCACTAGCATCACATTCAAGCTCAAAAGTCTTATTAAAATCAGGAAGTTGGAGTAAAGGAGCATGTGTCAACTTATCTTTCAATACCGTGAAGGCTTCTTCCTGTGCGGTACCCCAAAGAAAAGGCACATCTTTCTTTGTAAGCTCATTGAGAGGTGCAGCAATGGTGCTGAAATCTCTCACAAAACGCCTATAGAATCCAGCGAGGCCAAGAAAACTCCTCACTTGTGTGACCGTTTTGGGTTGCAGCCAACTCTCAATAGCTTCAATCTTGGCTTTATCAACTTCAATTCCCTGTGGAGTAACAACATAGCCAAGAAAAGATACTCGGTCGGTGCAAAAGGTGCACTTCCCAAGGTTACCAAACAAACGTGCATCACGTAGAGCAATAAAAACAGCACGTAAATGTTCCAAATGTTCTTCCAAAGATCTGCTATAAATCAATATGTCATCAAAGTAAACTACCACAAATCGTCCAATGAAAGCACGTAAAACTTCGTTCATTAATCTCATGAAAGTACTAGGTGCATTAGTTAACCCAAAAGGCATGACTAACCACTCATATAATCCAAACTTAGTTTTGAATGCTGCTTTCCATTCATCTCCCAATTTCATACGAATTTGATGGTATCCACTACGTTAATCAACTTTGGAGAATATTGTAGAGCCACTCAATTCATCAAGCATATCATCTAGCCTAGGAATATTATTAATGCCTCTACAATCAACACACATACGTGATGTACCATCCTTTTTCGGCACTAGAATAATAGGAACAGCACAAGGACTAAGGGATTCGCGTATATAACCTTTGTCGAGAAGCTCTTGTACTTGACGCATAATCTCCTTCGTCTCCTCTGGATTGGTACGGTATGGTGCACGGTTTGGCAGTGAAGCACCGGGAATTAAGTCAATCTGATGCTCAATCCCTCGAATAGGCGGTAATCCCGGTGGCACGTCTTGTGGAAAGACGTCAGCGAACTCCTGCAAAATGTTAGTGACAGCAGGAGGCAAAGAGGAAGGCACGTCCTCGAATGAAAATAATGCCTCTTTGCACACAAAAGCATAGCAAACAGATTTGCTGAAATCTAGCTCATCAATATCAGATTTGGTGGCAAATAAACATGCACTTTTCAATTTAATTTCAGAAGCAACACTAGATGGTTTATTATTAGGCTTCATTTGTTGCTCATAAGAGGTAATGACAAAGGTACTGATCTTCCATCTCTACATGAGAATGATGAATGCCTTGTCAATTTGAATGCACCATCTGATGAGCTACCCACTACTTTGATCACACCACCTATTTTAGAGGACTATGTTGATAATTTGACTTTGCCATGTGATCAAACAACTAAAATACCAACAATTTTGAGTGCACCCATTGAATTAACTATTGATGCAAAAGAACCAATGTTTAATCATTTTGATATGACCTCTAATCTTGGTGATGATTCTGTGTTGAATGACTTATTGCATGTTTGCTTATTTAAGCATGTTGTAGCATGTAAATTTGATGCAAGTAAGGTTTATTCACCAATGTTGGGATGGTTTAATGATGAACATTGTCAATCTTTTGAAATGAATAAGAGCTTCACTTATATGTGCAAACTGAGTTGCAATATTTTCATGCCTTCTACTTCTTGTGCTAATTTTTTGGCTTTAGATTTTATGAACTATGCAAGTTACTCATCTATTCATGTGTCATATATGCAAAAATCAAGGGAAGTAAAAATGGATGACATATACATATACAACATGTACACCTTGTCTCTTTTGTTAGCCACATTTCAGATTAAGCAACGCCGAGGACGGCTTTATTTCCAAGAAGGGGAGGATGATGAGGACATGACTACCTTGGATATGACCAAAAATATTGCATATATGCATATTTGTCAGGTGATTTCTAGTGCAAACTATTCAATAATCTATTTATGTTATCCAGAACAAAAATACTTCACACACTTTTGTGTTTTGTCTAATTGCAGGTGTATGGGACATTTGTACAATCCACATATGAAGATAAGGAAGCAAGAGATGTTTATTTGCTGTCCAAAAAGTTCTCTCACGTCACTTTTGGCCCAAGAGAAGATAGAGTCCAAGTCTCTCACGTTCTGGATTCAGATTCGGACTGCACAGACACACCTGACTCAAATCGCACACAAGTTTTTCATACGGACTCCGAATTGGGTGATTCTTTTTTTGTTGGAAACTAGATTTCGTGCACTTTCCAACCCAATTGGAATCACCTTCAAATTCGTCCGGAGCGTTGAGTTGTGGACGAAACAATCTGATACTGCAGCAGAATCCGAGTCAAACTACAAGTCCAAAGGTGTTACATCACCTCCACTTGGGCCCATTGGCCTTGTACGACCTAGATTTAGTTTTAGGCTGCCTTGGGACGTCCTCCCACCTCCTTGGCCGCCACCCCTTGCTCCTATATAAGTAGATCAATCTAGTAGCTTTTCCTTGGGATTTGTTTAGTTAAAAGTTAGCCATTGCAACTTCGTGTACTTCGTTTGTGTCCAACGACCAGACCAAGACCGTTTACGGATCCCCACCTTTATCAATACTTCATATATACTCGCAATATTCAGATTGCTTTTATCATATTCTTGCTTGTTCTTCGATTGCTTGCAGGAATAGACCTTCGTGGTCAGGTTGATTGTGCTCCGGCGTGGTCAATAACCTCTCGGAGTTGGTTTAGCGATTGCTAAGGCGCAACGTCGTGCACGTTTGTAGTCGGATCGTCAAATTCGTCTCCACCAAATCGATAGTTATCATCTCATCGAAAGATCGGGACACCCCGCCTCTATCAACCTCCTAATCCAATTCCACTAGCATCACATTCAAGCTCAAAAGTCTTATTAAAATCAGGAAGTTGGAGTAAAGGAGCATGTGTCAACTTATCTTTCAATACCGTGAAGGCTTCTTCCTGTGCGGTACCCCAAAGAAAAGGCACATCTTTCTTTGTAAGCTCATTAAGAGGTGCAGCAATGGTGCTGAAATCTCTCACAAAACGCCTATAGAATCCAGCGAGGCCAAGAAAACTCCTCACTTGTGTGACCGTTTTGGGTTGCGGCCAACTCTCAATAGCTTCAATCTTGGCTTTATCAACTTCAATTCCCTGTGGAGTAACAACATAGCCAAGAAAAGATACTCGGTCGGTGCAAAAGGTGCACTTCCCAAGGTTACCAAACAAACGTGCATCACGTAGAGCAATAAAAACAGCACGTAAATGTTCCAAATGTTCTTCCAAAGATCTGCTATAAATCAATATGTCATCAAAGTAAACTACCACAAATCGTCCAATGAAAGCAAGTAAAACTTCGTTCATTAATCTCATGAAAGTACTAGGTGCATTAGTTAACCCAAAAGGCATGACTAACCACTCATATAATCCAAACTTAGTTTTAAATGCTGTTTTCCATTCATCTCCCAATTTCATACGAATTTGATGGTATCCACTACGTAAATCAACTTTGGAGAATATTGTAGAGCCACTCAATTCATCAAGCATATCATCTAGCCTAGGAATAGGATGACGATAACGAATAGTAATATTATTAATGCCTCTACAATCAACACACATACGTGATGTACCATCCTTTTTCGGCACTAGAATAATAGGAACAACACAAGGACTAAGGGATTCGCGTATATAACCTTTGTCGAGAAGCTCTTGTACTTGAGGCATAATCTCCTTCGTCTCCTCTGGATTGGTACGGTATGGTGCACGGTTTGGCAGTGAAGCACCGGGAATTAAGTCAATCTGATGCTCAATCCCTCGAATAGGCGGTAATCCCGGTGGCACGTCTTGTGGAAAGACGTCAGCGAACTCGTGCAAAATGTTAGTGACAGCAGGAGGCAAAGAGGAAGGCACGTCCTCGAATGAAAATAATGCCTCTGTGCACACAAAAGCATAGCAAACAGATTTGCTGAAATCTAGCTCATCAATATCAGATTTGGTGGCAAATAAACATGCACTTTTCAATTTAATTTCAGAAGCAACACTAGATGGTTTATTATTAGGCTTCATTTGTTGCTCAAATTCTTTTGCCACAATCTGATTTTCACTCTTATTCGTCTCCTGTTTTGCTTTATTAGCTCTATTAATATCATCTTTCAAAATGGAATCAGGAGTCATAGGAAGCAAAGTAATATTTTTATCCTTATGAACAAGAGTATAGTGATTGTTTCTACCATGGTGTACAAATTTTTTATCAAATTGCCATGGTCTACCAAGTAATAAGGAACATGCTTGCATAGGTACCACATCACAATCAACATAATCAGCATATGTAGATATACTAAAATGCACACGAACAGTACGTGTTACCTTAACCTTGCCGCTGTTGTTGAACCATTGGATGTAGTAAGGATGTGGATGTGGTCTTGTGGTGAGAGAAAGCTTCTCGACCATCTCCATGCTAGCCAAGTTGTTGCAGCTCCCTCCGTTTATGATGACGCGCACAGAACGTTCCTTCACAACTCCCTTGGTATGGAACAAATTGTGCCTCTGATTTTGCTCAGCTTGTGTGATCTGCACACTCAAAACACGTTGAGCAACTAAACATTCATACCTGTCAGCGTCTTCAGGAACCATGTATTGCATCTCATTATCAGAATCATCTCCACCATGTTCTTCACGTGTAATAAGAGCCAAAGTCTCCTCATCATAGTCACTAGCGGACTCATATCCACCATCCGCGGTAGCAATCATCACACGCGGAGATTTGCATTCTCTCGCATAATGACCTCCTCCCTTACAACGACGACAAATAATATCACTTGTGTGCCCTGTTGATGCTATGGAAGAAGAAGAACGCTGTGTAGGCCCCGCAGGTGCGCTCTTGGCAGATAATGGTGGTTGTGCCTGTTTTCTTGTATCACGGCTGGAGGTGGCACCTGATGGAGGTGCTGGTGCAGTTGAAGTAGAAGATGCACGTGGTGTCCATGATGAAGGTCGGCCTGCAGAAAAGTTAGTTCGCCCCAATGCTTGTCGATCCTGCACTTCACGTTCAGCTTTACAAGCAAGATGGAATAAACGAGTGATATTAGTACACTCCTTATAGTCTAGAATGGTCTGAATCTCTCTATTTAATCCACCCAGAAAACGTGCAAGCATAGCTTCATTCTCCTCAACAATACCACATCTAATCATGCCAGTTTGTAATTCCTGATAATATTCTTCTACAGAATTTTTTTCCTTGTCTTAAACGCTGCAATTTTTGAAGCAATTCACGTTGATAATATGGTGGAACCCAACGCGTACGCATAGCAGTTTTCAAAGCAGCCCAAGTAGTTGGAATAGGATATAATCTACAATGTTCAGACCACCATACACATGCAAAACTAGTGAAAGCACAAACAGCAGCAGCAACTCGTCTCTCCTCAGGATATTGTAAACATGTAAATCGTTGTTCAGTTTCTAACTCCCAAGTAAGATATATATCAGGAACATATCTACCCTCAAATGGTGGAATATTCAATTTCAGTTTAGGAATATGGACATCATCGCGTACCTGAGGTGGTGGTGCAGGCCTACCATTACGAATATATACCTGAGGTCGACCTGCTGGTGGTGGTACAGGTGGTTGCACGTAGTGTTGATTTTGATCAACCTCATCGTCATAATCTCCCACATAATCATCCTCCTCCGCATCAGCAGCAGGAGCCACAGAAGTATCAACAGCAGCACCAACAGTTTGGCCAAACGCAAGAGGAACACGGCTTGCTCGGCGGAGGTCTGCTTCGCGACGTGGAGGTAGTCGTTGTTGTTGTTGTTGGAGAGGTGCGTTAGGTGCAGCGGGTGGTGGTGGTGGAAGACGCGCGAGCAATTCATTAAACTTGTTATCGAGCTTTGTTTCGAACGTCTTCTCAAAGCCAGTGATCTTCTCCATGGCCTCTTCAAAATTGTTCAGCACATCTTGCACCTGTTCAGTCATCATTTGCTGAAACTTATCATGAAGCTCCTTGTTCGATAAATTCTCCCAGTCAATCTCGTCGGCTTGTGATCCTGGCATGGTTAGCAGCAATAGAAACACACAAGAATATGATCCTACAGACTACTAAGAAGTGGTGGTGGTGTATCACAAATCCGTCAAGCAAATCTCAAATTCTTACCAGTTCTTACCCAGCAGCAGGCGGTGATCGGCAACCGTTGTAGTCAAAAACTCTCAAAGCTTGGATAGAGCGATTACCAGGGAGAGTCAATGATGAGGACATCAATACAATTGTTACACCCACAGCCCCTGCTGCTATACATACTGGACCAATTACTAGAGCTCGTGCACGCCAACTAAATTACCAGGTACTTTCGTTTCTTGATAATGATTCTAATGTTCATGAGAATATGATGCTGCCTAAATTGGATACATTTGTTTTGCTTACAAATGAAGGGCCTAGCTTGGAGAAGGATGAACATTGGAGCAAGAACAAGCATGGAGATGATGGCATGCGCAAGGGGAACAAGAACGGAGTTACAAGTGATGATTTCAGGACTTTGAAGCCACCATAATGGGTGCATGAAGCCTTGGACGAAATATACAAGATGCCACTTCATAAATTTCGTCCCGAGGCTATTTTAGGTGCTGCGTCACCTTATTATTGGGCCAGGCCCATGTAATTTCGAAAAACATAAGTATAGGCTATTTTTAGAGTCCGTATGTGTGGGGAAACAAGAGATAGGGTTGATTTCGGACCCCTCCACCAAGGGCCACGAAATTCCCCCCTCTTCCTCCATATATACAGCCCTTAGGGCATCGTTTAGACTTTGGGTTTTGTTTAGATTAAAAGTTCGCCATAGCTGCAACTTCGCGTACTTCGTTTGTGTTCAACGACCAGACAAAGGCGTCACAGAACCCCACCTTGATCAATAAAGCTTTCATCTTATATTCGCAATATCCAGATTGCAATCTTAGTTTCTTGCTTGTTCTTCGTTTGCTCGCAGGAAACAGACCCTCGTGGTCAGGTTGATCGTGCTCCGGCGTGGTCAATAACCTCTCGGAGTTGGTTTAGCGATTGCTAAGGCGCGACGTCCTCGCACGTTCATAGTCGGATCGTCAAAGTCGACTTCCACCAAAGCGATATCCATCATCTCATCGAAAAACGGGACACCTCCGCCTCTATCACCATGTTCTTCACGTGTAATAAGAGCCAATGTCTCCTCATCATAGTCACTAGCGGACTCATATCCACCATCCGCGGTAGCAATCATCACACGCGGAGATTTGCATTCTCTCGCATAATGACCTCCTCCCTTACAATGACGACAAATAATATCACTTGTGTGCCCTGTTGATGCCCTGGAAGAAGAAGAACTCTGTGCAGGCCCGGCAGGTGCGCTCTTGGCAGATAATGGTGGTTGTTCCTGTTTTCTTGTATCACGGCTGTAGGAGGCACCTGATTGAGGTGCTGGTGCAGTTGAAGTAGAAGATGCACGCGGTGTCCATGATGAAGGTCGGCCTGCAGAAAAGTTAGTTCGCGCCAATGCTTGTCGATCCTGCACTTCATGTTCAGCTTTACAAGCAAGATGGAATAAACGAGTGATATTAGTATACTCCTTATAGTCTAGAATGGTCTGAATCTCTCTATTTAATCCACCCAGAAAACGTGCAAGCATAGCTTCATTCTCCTCAACAATACCACATCTAATCATGCCAGTTTGTAATTCCTGATAATATTCTTCTACAGAATTTTTCCCTTGTCTTAAACGCTGCAATTTTTGAAGCAATTCACGTTGATAATAAGGTGGAACCCAACGCGTACGCATAGCAGTTTTCAAAGCAGCCCAAGTAGTTGGAATAGGATATAATCTACAATGTTCAGACCACCATACACATGCAAAACTAGTGAAAGCACAAACAGCAGCAGCAACTCGTCTCTCCTCAGGATATTGTAAACATGTAAATCGTTGTTCAGTTTCTAACTCCCAAGTAAGATATATATCAGAAACATATCTACCCTCAAATGGTGGAATATTCAATTTCAGTTTAGGAATATGGACATCATCTCGTACCTGAGGTGGTGGTGCAGGCCTACCATTACGAATATATACCTGAGGTCGACCTGCTGGTGGTGGTGCTGGTGGCTGCTCGTAGATCTGATTTTGATCAACCTCATCCTCATAATCGCCCGCATACTCATCATCCTCCTGGGTACCAGCAACAGCAGTAGCAGGAGCCACAGAAGTATCAACAGCAGCACCAACAGTTTGGCCAAACGCAAGAGGAACACGGCTCGCTCGGCGAAGGTATATTTCGCGACGTGGAGGTAGTCGTTGTTGTTGTTGTTGGAGAGGTGAGTTAGGTGCAGCGGGTGGTGGTGGTGGAAGACGCGCGAGCAATTCATTAAATCTGTTATCGAGCTTTGTTTCGAACGTCTTCTCAAGGCCAGTGATCTTCTCCATGGCCTCTTCAAAATTGTTCAGCACATCTTGCACCTGTTCAGTCATCATTTGCTGAAACTTATCATGAAGCTCCTTGTTCGATAAATTCTCCCAGTCAATCTCGTCGGCTTGTGATCCTGGCATGGTTAGCAGCAATAGAAACACACAAGAATATGATCCTACAGACTACGAACAAGTGGTGGTGGTGGGTGTCACAAATCCGTCAAGCAAAACTCAAATTCTTACCAGTTCTTACCCAGCAACAGGCGGTGATCGGCAACCGTTGTAGTCAAAACTCTCAAAGCTTGGATAGAGCGATTACCAGGGAGAGTCAAACGCACGACGTAGATGTATGTGGAGCTGGGAAGGCTTATACTATGGTAGCAAAAAGGGTCAGCAATAATCAATTCAGAGATGCAAAGTTGAATAAACGCTCAACGACAGTACTGTGCTGGTCCTAGGCTAGACTGTGCTAGAGACGCGAGCCTAGAACACCAACAAAATCACGGCGCGGCACGTAAACAAGGGAAAAGCACACTCTGAATTTTTTTTCGCTCTTTTTTTTTGCGCTCTTTTTTTTTGCGCTGTTTTTTTTTGCGAAAAATCACTATAATGGCGAGTGTCTCAAAACTCTTCCTAGCTCAAACTGACAGGATGGGCACGGAATTTTTCGACCAATTTTTTTTTTCGACTGCCCGGACCCAAAAACTGGAAACGGGTCAAAAAAAACTGCCTATAATGGCACCTGTCTCAAAACACTCAGAAACACCTAAAAATAGGATAGCCAGAAATTTTTCCGAAAAATGCGTTTTCGAAAAATTTTGGGCCTAAACACGAATCGGAATCTAGATGGATCCCGAAAACAAACCTAATAAGCAAGGAACTCGGATTGGTGGTGGATATATGGTGGTGGTATATGGCAGCGGTGGTGGTAGCGGTGGTAGTATATGGATATGGATCGGTGGTGGTATATGGGCACGGATTGGTGGTGTTATATGGATACAGATTCGGAGCGGTGGTGGTAGGTGGCAGGGGCGATGATGATGGTGCGGCGGCGGCGTGACAACTTATGACCAGAACTCGAAACTCTAAAAGACTAGACTCTAAGACCAGCAACTAGACCGACGATGCAACCGCAAATTCAACAAAGCAAAACCCTAAAAAGATTATGCAAAGGCTCAGATTGGTTCGGATATGATGAACTAACCCTAATTTATTTTTTGTGTGGCTTTTTCGTGGACTGTAGGTATGAAGAACAGACTCAATCTAAACTACGAAAAACTGTAAAATCTCACCGAGCAACCTCGAAATCTGATACCACTTGATAGAGGCAAAGGTGTCCCGTCTTTCGATGAGATGATGGATATCGCTTTGGTGGAGGTCGACTTTGACGATCCGACTACGAACGTGCGAGGACGTCGCGCCTTAGCAATCGCTAAACCAACTCCGAGAGGTTATTGACCAAGCCGGAGCACGATCAACCTGACCACGAGGGTCTGTTTCCTGCGAGCAAACGAAGAACAAGCAAGAAACTGAGATTGCAATCTAGATATTGCGAATATAAGATGAAAGCTTTATTGATCAAGGTGGGATTCTGTGACGCCTTTGTCTGGTCGTTGAACACAAACGAAGTACGCGAAGTTGCAGCTATGGCGAACTTTTAATCTAAACAAAACCCAAAGTCTAAACGATGCCCTAAGGGCTGTATATATGGAGGAAGAGGGGGGAATTTCGTGGCCCCTGGTGGAGGGGTCCGAAATCAACCCTATCTCTTGTTTCCCCACACATACGGACTCTAAAAATAGCCTATACTTATGTATTTCGAAATTACATGGGCCTGGCCCAATAATAAGGTGACGCAGCACCTAAAATAGCCTCGGGACGAAATTTATGAATTGGCATCTTGTATATTTCGTCCAAGGCTTCATGCACCCATTATGGTGGCTTCAAAGTCCTGAAATCATCACTTGTAACTCCGTTCTTGTTTCCCTTGCGCATGCCATCATCTCCATGCTTGTTCTTGCTCCAATGTTCATCCTTCTCCAAGCTAGGCCCTTCATTTGTAAGCAAAACAAATGTATCCAATTTAGGCAGCATCATATTCTCATGAACATTAGAATCATTACCAAGAAACGAAAGTAACTGGTAATTTAGTTGGCGTGCACGAGCTCTAGTAATTGGTCCAGTATGTATAGCAGCAGGGGCTGTGGGTGTAACAATTGTATTGATGTCCTCATCATCCTCCCCTTCTTGAAATGAAGTCGTCCTCGACGGAAGTTCATCTTCCTCACCCAAATAAGGCTTCAAATCTGCAATGTTAAAAGTGGGACTAACCCCAAAATCTGCAGGCAGCTCAAGTTTATATGCATTATCATTTATTTTCTCTAACACCTTAAAGGGACCATCAGCATGTGGCATTAACTTTGATTTGCGCAAATCAGGAAATCTATCCTTACGCAAATGTAACCAAACAAGATCTCCAGGTGCAAACACAACATGTTTTCTACCCTTATCTCCAGCAAGTTTATATTTAGCATTCATACGCTCAATGTTTTCCTTAGTCATGCATTTTTAAAATCAATTCAGCACGTTGTTTAGCATCAAAATTAACCTTCTCCGAAGATGGAAGAGGCAACAAATCAATAGGTGCACGAGGTAGGAAACCATACACAACTTCAAAAGGGCACATCTTAATAGTAGAATGCAATGAACGATTATAAGCAAATTCAATATGAGGCAAGCATTCCTCCCACATTTTCTTATTATTCTTCAAAACAGCCCTAAGCATAGTAGACAACGTTCTATTGACTACTTCAGTTTGTCCATCAGTTTGGGGGTGACAAGTAGTACTAAAAAGCAGTTTAGTCCCCAACTTAGCCCATAAACATCTCCAAAAGTGGCTAAGAAATTTAGTATCACGATCTGAAACAATAGTATTTGGCACACCATGCAAGCGAATAATTTCACGAAAGAACAAATCAGCAACATTAATAGCATCATCGCTTTTATGACATGGTATAAAGTGTGCCATTTTCGAGAATCTATCCACGACAACAAATATGTTATCCCTCCCCTTCTTTGTTCGAGGTAAACCTAAAACAAAGTCCATAGATATATCCTCCCAAGGAACACTAGGTACAGGCAAAGGCATATATAAACCATGAGGATTGAGGCGTGACTTAGCTTTTTGACATGTAGTGCAGCGAGCAATAAAACGCTCAACATCCCGTCTCATCTTTGGCCAAAAGAAATGTGTAGCAAGTACGTCCTCCGTCTTCTTCACGCCAAAGTGTCCCATTAATCCTCCTCCATGCGCCTCCTGCAACAACAAAAGACGAACGGAGCTAGCTGGAATGCATAGCTTGTTAGCACGAAACACAAATCCATCGTTAACAACAAACTTGTTCCACATTCTTCCTTCTTTACAATTATGCATTACATCTTTAAAATCAGCATCATGCACATATTGATCTTTGATGGTCTCCAAACCAAATATTTTGAAGTCAAGTTGTGAAAGCATAGTATAGCGACGATACAAAGCATCAGCAATAACATTTTCTTTTCCCTTCTTGTGTTTAATGACATAAGGGAAAGTCTCAATGAATTCAACCCATTTAGCATGTCTACGATTCAGTTTAGCTTGACTTTTAATATGTTTCAATGATTCATGATCAGAATGTATAACAAATTCTTTGGGCCATAAATAATGTTGCCATGTTTCTAAAGTCCGAACAAGAGCATATAATTCTTTATCATAAGTAGAATAATTCAGACTAGGCCCACTCAATTTTTCAGAAAAGTATGCAACAGGTTTGCCATCTTGTAATAACACACCTCCTAATCCAATTCCACTAGCATCACATTCAAGCTCAAAAGTCTTATTAAAATCAGGAAGTTGGAGTAAAGGAGCATGTGTCAACTTATCTTTCAATACCGTGAAGGCTTCTTCCTATGCGGTACCCCAAAGAAAAGGCACATCTTTCTTTGTAAGCTCATTGAGAGGTGCAGCAATGGTGCTGAAATCTCTCACAAAACGCCTATAGAATCCAGCGAGGCCAAGAAAACTCCTCACTTGTGTGACCGTTTTGAGCTGCGGCCAACTCTCAATAGCTTCAATCTTGGCTTTATCAACTTCAATTCCCTGTGGAGTAACAACATAGCCAAGAAAAGATACTCGGTCGGTGCAAAAGGTGCACTTCCCAAGGTTACCAAACAAACGTGCATCACGTAGAGCAATAAAAACAGCACGTAAATGTTCCAAATGTTCCTCCAAAGATCTGCTATAAATCAATATGTCATCAAAGTAAACTACCACAAATCGTCCAATGAAAGCACGTAAAACTTCGTTCATTAATCTCATGAAAGTACTAGGTGCATTAGTTAACCCAAAAGGCATGACTAACCACTCATATAATCCAAACTTAGTTTTAAATGCTGTTTTCCATTCATCTCCCAATTTCATACGAATTTGATGGTAGCCACTTCGCAAATCAACTTTGGAGAATATTGTAGAGCCACTCAATTCATCAAGCATATCATCTAGCCTAGGAATAGGATGACGATAACGAATAGTAATATTATTAATGCCTCTACAATCAACACACATACGTGATGTACAATCCTTTTTCGGCACTAGAATAATAGGAACAGCACAAGGACTAAGGGATTTGCGTATATAACCTTTGTCGAGAAGCTCTTGTACTTGACGCATAATCTCCTTCGTCTCCTCTGGATTGGTACGATATGGTGCACGGTTTGGCAGTGAAGCACCGGGAATTAAGTCAATCTGATGCTCAATCCCTCGAATAGGCGGTAATCCTGGTGGCACGTCTTGTGGAAAAACGTCAGCGAACTCCTGCAAAATGTTAGTGACAGCAGGAGGCAAAGAGGAAGGCACGTCCTCGAATGAAAATAATGCCTCTTTGCACACAAAAGCATAGCAAACAGATTTGCTGAAATCTAGTTCATCAATATCAGATTTGGTGGCAAATAAACATGCACTTTTCAATTTAATTTCAGAAGCAACACTAGATGGCTTATTATTAGGCTTCATTTGTTGCTCAAATTCTTTTGCCACAATCTGATTTTCACTCTTATTCTTCTCCTGTTGTGCTTTATTAGCTCTATTAATATCATCTTTCAAAATGGAATCAGGAGTCATAGGAAGCAAAGTAATATTTTTATCCTTATGAACAAGAGTATAGTGATTGTTTCTACCATGGTGTACAGAATTTTTATCAAATTGCCATGGTCTACCAAGTAATAAGGAACATGCTTGCATAGGTACCACATCACAATCAACATAATCAGCATATGTAGAGATACTAAAATGCACACGAACAGTACGTGTTACCTTAACCTTGCCGCTGTTGTTGAACCATTGGATGTAGTAAGGATGTGGATGTGGTCTTGTGGTGAGAGAAAGCTTCTCCACCATCTCCATGCTAGCCAAGTTGTTGCAGCTCCCTCCGTCTATGATGACGCGCACAGAACGTTCCTTCACAACTCCCTTGGTATGGAACAAATTGTGCCTCTGATTTTGCTCAGCTTGTGTGACCCGCACACTAAAAACACGTTGAGCAACTAAACATTCATACCTGTCAGCGTCTTCAGGAGCCATGTATTGCGTCTCATGATCAGAATCATCTCCACCATGTTCTTCACGTGTAATAAGAGCCAAAGTCTCCTCATCATAGTCACTAGCGGACTCATATCCACCATCCGCGGTAGCAATCATCACACACGGAGATTTGCATTCTCTCGCATAATGACCTCCTCCCTTACAACGACGACAAATAATATCACTGGTGTGCCCTGTTGATGCCATGGAAGAAGAAGAACGCTGTGCAGGCCCCGCAGGTGCGCTGTTGGCAGATAATGGTGGTTGTGCCTGTTTTCTTGTATCACGGCTGGAGATGGCACCGGATGGAGGTGCTGGTGCAGTTGAAGTAGAAGATGCACGTGGTGTCCATGATGAAGGTCGGCCTGCAGAAAAGTTAGTTCGCCCCAATGCTTGTCGATCCTGCACTTCACGTTCAGCTTTACAAGCAAGATGGAATAAACGAGTGATATTAGTATACTCCTTATAGTCTAGAATGGTCTGAATCTCTCTATTTAATCCACCCAGAAAACGTGCAAGCATAGCTTCATTCTCCTCAACAATACCACATCTAATCATGCCAGTTTGTAATTCCTGATAATATTCTTCTACAGAATTTTTCCCTTGTCTTAAACGCTGCAATTTTTGAAGCAATTCACGTTGATAATATGGTGGAACCCAACGCGTACGCATAGCAGTTTTCAAAGCAGCCCAAGTAGTTGGAATAGGATATAATCTACAATGTTCAGACCACCATACACATGCAAAACTAGTGAAAGCACAAACGGCAGCAGCAACTCGTCTCTCCTCAGGATATTGTAAACATGTAAATCGTTGTTCAGTTTCTAACTCCCAAGTAAGATATATATCAGGAACATATCTACCCTCAAATGGTGGAATATTCAATTTCAGTTTAGGAATATGGACATCATCCCGTACCTGAGGTGGTGCTGCAGGCCTACCATTACGAATATATACCTGAGGTCGACCTGCTGGTGGTGGTACAGGTGGCTGCATGTAGTGTTGATTTTGATCAACCTCATCCTCATAATCTCCCACATAATCATCCTCCTCCGCATCAGCAGCAGGAGCCACAGAAGTATCAACAGCAGCACCAACAGTTTGGCCAAACGCAAGAGGAACACGGCTTGCTCGGCGGAGGTCTGCTTCGCGACGTGGAGGTAGTCGTTGTTGTTGCTGTTGGAGAGGTGCGTTAGCTGCAGCGGGTGGTGGTGGTGGAAGACGCGCGAGCAATTCATTAAACTTGTTATCGAGCTTTGTTTCGAACGTCTTCTCAAAGCCAGTGATCTTCTCCATGGCCTCTTCAAAATTGTTCAGCACATCTTGCACCTGTTCAGTCATCATTTGCTGAAACTTATCATGAAGCTCCTTGTTCGATAAATTCTCCCAGTCAATCTCGTCGGCTTGTGATCCTGGCATGGTTAGCAGCAATAGAAACACACAAGAATATGATCCTACAGACTACGAACAAGTGGTGGTGGTGGGTGTCACAAATCCGTCAAGCAAATCTCAAATTCTTACCAGTTCTTACCCAGCAGCAGGCGGTGATCGACAACCGTTGTAGTCAAAAACTCTCAAAGCTTGGATAGAGCGATTACCAGGGAGAGTCAAACACACGACGTAGATGTATGTGGAGCTGGGAAGGCTTATAATATGGTAGCAAAAAGGGTCAGCAATAATCAATTCAGAGATGCAAAGTTGAATAAACGCTCAACGACGGTACTGTGCTGGTCCTAGGCTAGACTGTGCTAGAGACGCGAGCCTAGGACACTAACAAAATCACGGCGCGGCACGTAAACAAGGGAAAAACACACTCTGGAATTTTTTTTTCGCTCTTTTTTTTGCGCTCTTTTTTTTGCGCTACTTTTTTTTTTGCGAAAAATCACTATAATGGCGAGTGTCTCAAAACTCTTCTTAGCTCAAACTGACAGGATGGGCACGAAATTTTTTTTGACCAAATTTTTTTTTTTGACTGCCCGGACCCAAAAACTGGAAACGGGTCAAAAAAACTTCCTATAATGGCACCTGTCTCAAAACACTCAGAAACACCTAAAAATAGGATAGCCAGAAATTTTTTCGAAAAATGCGTTTTCGAAGAATTTTGGGCCTAAACGGAGCGTGGCTACCCGACTCTTTTTTTTTCTTTTTTTTTTCCGAAACCTACTCCGGCAAGGGAACACGAATCGGAAACTAGATGGATCTCGAAAACAAACCTAATATGACAAGAACTCGGATTGGTGGTGGATATATGGTGGTAGATGGCAGCGGTGGTGGTATATGACAGCTGTGGTGGTATATGGATACGGATTCGAAGCGGTGGCGGATAAGCGGTGGTGGTAGATGACAGGGGTGATGATGATGGTGCGGCGGCGGTGTGACAACTTATGACCAGAACTCGAAACTCTAAAAGACTAGACTCTAAGACCAGCAACTAGACACGACGATGCAACCGCAAATTCAACAAAGCAAAACCCTAAAAAGATTATGCAAAGGCTCAGATTGGTTCGGATATGATGAACTAACCCTAATTTTTTTGTGGCTTTTTCGTGGACTGTAGGTATGAAGAACAGACTCGATCTAAACTACGAAAAACTGTAAAATCTCACCGAGCAACCTGGAAATTTGATACCACTTGATAGGGGCAAAGGAGTCCCGTCTTTCGATGAGATGATGGATATCGCTTTGGTGGAAGTCGACTTTGACGATCCGACTACGAACGTGCGAGGACGTCGCGCCTTAGCAATCGCTAAACCAACTCCGAGAGGTTATTGACCACGCCGGAGCACGATCAACCTGACCACGAGGGTCTGTTTCCTGCGAGCAAACGAAGAACAAGCAAGAAACTAAGATTGCAATCTGGATATTGCGAATATAAGATGAAAGCTTTATTGATCAAGGTGGGGTTCTGTGACGCCTTTGTCTGGTCGTTGAACACAAACGAAGTACGCGAAGTTGCAGCTATGGCGAACTTTTAATCTAAACAAAACCCAAAGTCTAAACGATGCCCTAAGGGCTGTATATATGGAGGAAGAGGGGGGGAATTTCGTGGCCCTTGGTGAGGGGTCCGAAATCAACCCTATCTCTTGTTTCCCCACACATACGGACTCTAAAAATAGCCTATACTTATGTATTTCGAAATTACATGGTCGAAATTACATGGGCCTGGCCCAATAATAAGGTGACGCAGCACCTAAAATAGCCTCGGGACGAAATTTATGAATTGGCATCTTGTATATTTCGTCCAAGGCTTCATGCACCCATTATGGTGGCTTCAAAGTCCTGAAATCATCACTTCTAACTCCGTTCTTGTTTCCCTTGCGCATGCCATCATCTCCATGCTTGTTCTTGCTCCAATGTTCATCCTTCTCCAAGCTAGGCCCTTCATTTGTAAGCAAAACAAATGTATCCAATTTAGGCAGCATCATATTCTCATGAACATTAGAATCATTACCAAGAAACGAAAGTACCTGGTAATTTAGTTGGCGTGCACGAGCTCTAGTAATTGGTCCAGTATGTATAGCAGCAGGGGCTGTGGGTGTAACAATTGTATTGATGTCCTCATCACCATCATAGTGATTTTTTGTCGCACTTTTTCGTCGTCGCTGCCCTGATTTCCGAAAAAAAAGTGAAAAAAAAATTTCGTGCCCATCCTATCAGTTTGACGATGGAAGAGTTTTGAGACACTCGCCATTATAGTGATTTTTCGCAAAAAAAAAGAGCGCAAAAAAAAGAGCGCAAAAAAAGAGCGAAAAAAAATAGTTCCAGAGTGTGCTTTTCCCTTATTTACGTGCAGCGCCGTGATTTTGTTAGTGTTCTAGGCTCGCGTCTCTAGCACGGTCTAGCCTAGGACCAGCACAGTACCGTCGTTGAGCGTTTATTCAACTTTGCATCTCTGAATTGATTATTGCTAACCCTTTTTGCTACCATACTATAAGCCTTCCCAGCTCCACATACATCTACGTCGTGCGTTTGACTCTCCCTGGCAATCGCTCTATCCAAGCTTTTGAGAGTTTTGACTATAACAGTTGCCGATCACCGCCTGCTGCTGGGTAAGAACTGGTAAGAATTTGAGATTTGCTTGACGGATTTGTGACACCCGCCACCACCACCACTTGTTAGTAGTCTGTAGGATCATATTCTTGTGTGTTTCTATTGCTGCTAACCATGCCAGGATCACAATCCGACGAGACTGACTGGGAGAACTTGACGAACAAGGAGCTTCATGATACGTTTCAGCAAATGATGAGTGTACAGGTGCAAGATGTGATAAACAGATTTGAAGAGGCCATGGAGAAGATAGATGGCATGGAGAAGACGTTTGAAACAAAGCTCGATAACAAGTTTGCTGAATTGCTTTCGCGTTTTCCACCACCACCACCGGCTGCTCCTGCCGCACCTCTGCAACAACAGCAACAACACCGACTACCTCCACGTCGGGAAACAGCCCTCCGCCAAGCGAGCCGTGTCCCTCTTCAGTCGGGCCAAACTGCTGGTGCTGCTGTTGATACTTCTGTGGCTCCTACTGCTGATGTGGAGGAGGATGATTATGTGGGAGATTATGAGGATGAGGTTGATCAAAATCAGAACTACGTGCCACCACTAGCACAACAACCACTAGGTCGTCCACATGCAAATAATGGCAATGGTAGGGCTCACCCTCAGGTACGAGATCATGACCATCTCCCTAAACTAAAATTGAATATTCCACCTTTTGAGGGTAGATATGTTCCTGATATATATCTTACTTGGGAGTTAGAAACTGAACAATGATTTACATGTTTACAACATCCCGAGGAGAGACGTGTTCCTGCTGCTGTTTGTGCATTCACTAGTTTTGCATGTGTTTGGTGGTCTGAGCATTGTAGATTATATCCTATTCCGGCTACTTGGGCTGCTTTGAAAACTGCTATGCGTACTCGTTGGGTTCCACCATATTATCAACGTGAATTACTTCAAATATTGCAGCGCTTAAGACAGGGAAAAAATTCTGTAGAAGAATATTATCAGGAATTACAAACTGGCATGATTAGATGTGGTATTGTTGAGGAGAATGAAGCTATGCTTGCACGTTTTATGGGTGGATTAAATAGACATATTCAGACGATTCTAGAGTATAAGGAGTATACTAATATCACTCGTTTATTCCATCTTGCTTGTAAAGCTGAACGTGAAGTGCAGGATCGACAGGCATTGGCGCGGACTAACTTTTCTACAGGTCGACCTTCATCATGGACACCACGTGCATCATCTACTTCCACACGTTCTGCTACACCGGCGCCTCCGTCGGCTGCCACCTCCAACCGTGATACAATAAAGCAGGCACAATCACCACTATCTGCCAAGAGCACACCTTCTGGGCCTGCAAAGAGCTCTGCTTCATCCATGGCATCAACAGGGCAAACACATGATATTATTTTCGACGTTGCAAGGGTGGAGGTCATTATGCGAGAGAATGCCCATCTAAGCGTGTGATGATTGTTACTGAGGATGGTGGGTATGAGTCCGCTAGTGACTATGATGAGGAGACTTTGGCTCTTATTACACGTGACGAGCACGGTGGAGACGATTCTGATCATGAGACGCAATACATGGCTCCTGAAGATGCTGACAGGTATGAATGTTTAGTTGCTCAACGTGTTTTGAGTGTGCAGGTTACACAAGCTGAGCAAAATCAGAGGCATAATTTGTTCCATACAAAGGGAGTTGTGAAGGAACGTTCTGTTCGCGTGATCATAGATGGAGGGAGCTGCAATAACTTGGCTAGCATGGAGATGGTGGAGAAGCTATCTCTCACCACAAGACCACATCCACATCCTTACTACATCCAATGGTTCAACAACAGCGGCAAGGTTAAGGTAACACGTACTATTCGTGTGCATTTTAGTATCTCTACATATGCTGATTATGTTGATTGTGATGTGGTACCTATGCAAGCATGTTCCTTATTACATGGTAGACCATGGCAATTTGATAAAAATTCTGTACACCATGGTAGAAACAATCAGTATACTCTTGTTCATAACGATAAAAATATTACTTTGCTTCCTATGACTCCTGATTCCATTTTGAAAGATGATATTAATAGAGCTAATAAAGCAAAACAGGAGACAAATAAGAGTGAAAATCAGATTGTGGCAAAAGAATTTGGGCACCAAATGAAGTCTAATAATAAACCATCTACTGTTGTTTCTGAAATTAAATTGAAAAGTGCATGTTTACTTGCCACCAAATCTGATATTAATGAGCTAGATTTCAGCAAATCTATTTGCTATGCTTTTGTGTGCAAAGAGGCATTATTTTCATTTGAGGACGTGCCTCCCTCTTTGCCCCCTGCTGTCACTAACATTTTGCAGGAGTTCGCTGACGTATTTCCACAAGACGTGCCACCGGGATTACCACCTATTCGAGGGATTGAGCATCAAATTGACTTAATTCCCGGTGCTTCGCTACCCAACCGTGCACTATACCGTACCAATCCAGAGGAGACGAAGGAGATTATGCGTCAAGTACAAGAACTGCTCGACAAAGGTTATATACGCGAATCCCTTAGTCCTTGTGCTGTTCCTATCATTTTAGTGCCGAAAAAGGATGGTACGTCTCGTATGTGCGTTGATTGTAGAGGCATAAATAATATTACTATTTGTTATCGTCATCCTATTCCTAGGCTAGATGATATGCTTGATGAATTGAGTGGCTCTACAATATTCTCCAAAGTTGATTTGCGTAGTGGATACCATCAAGTTCGTATGAAATTGGGAGATGAATGGAAAACAGCATTTAAAACTAAGTTTGGATTATATAAGTGGTTAGTCATGCCTTTTGGGTTAACTAATGCACCTAGTACTTTCATGAGGTTAATGAACGAAGTTTTACGTGCTTTCATTGGACGATTTGTGGTAGTTTACTTTGATGACATATTGATTTATAGCAAATCTTTGGAGGAACATTTGGAACATTTACGTGCTGTTTTTATTGCTCTACGTGATGCACGTTTGTTTGGAAACCTTGGAAAGTGCACCTTTTGCACCGACCGAGTATCTTTTCTTGGCTATGTTGTTACTCCACAGGGAATTGAAGTTGATAAAGCCAAGATTGAAGCTATTGAGAGTTGGCCGCAGCCCAAAACGGTCACACAAGTGAGGAGTTTCCCTGGCCTCGCTGGTTTCTATAGGCGTTTTGTGAGAGATTTCAGCACCATTGCTGCACCTCTCAACGAGCTTACAAAGAAGGATGTGCCTTTTGTTTGGGGTATCGCACAGGAAGAAGCCTTCACGGTATTTAAAGATAAGTTGACACATGCTCCTTTACTCCAACTTCCTAATTTCAATAAGACTTTTGAGCTTGAATGTGATGCTAGTGGAATTGGATTAGGAGGTGTGTTATTACAAGATGGAAAACCTGTTGCATACTTTTCTGAAAAATTGAGTGGGCCTAGTCTGAACTATTCTACTTATGATAAAGAATTATATGCTCTTGTTCGGACCTTAGAAACATGGCAACATTATTTATGGCCCAAGGAATTTGTTATACATTCTGATCATGAATCTTTGAAACACATTAAAAGTCAAGCAAAACTGAACCGTAGACATGCTAAATGGGTTGAATTCATTGAGACTTTCCCTTATGTCATTAAACACAAGAAGGGTAAAGAAAATGTTATTGCTGATGCCTTGTCTCGTCGTTATACTATGCTTTCACAACTTGACTTTAAAATATTTGGTTTGGAGACCATCAAAGATCAATATGTTCATGATGATGAATTTAAAGATGTATTGCAGAATTGTAAGGAAGGGAGAACTTGGAACAAGTTCATTATTAATGATGGATTTGTGTTTCATGCTAACAAGCTATGCATTCCAGCTAGCTCCGTTCGTCTTTTGTTGTTGCAGGAGGCGCATGGAGGAGGATTAATGGGACACTTTGGTGTTAAGAAGATGGAGGATATACTTGCTACACATTTCTTTTGGCCAAAGATGAGACGAGATGTGGAGCGTTTTGTTGCTCGCTGCACTACATGTCAAAGAGCTAAGTCACGACTCAATCCTCATGGTTTATATATGCCTTTGCCTGTACCTAGTGTTCCTTGGGAGGATATATCTATGGACTTTGTTTTAGGTTCAGCTCGAACAAAGAAGGGGAGTGATGAGGACATCAATACAATTGTTACACCCACAGCCCTTGCTGCTATACATACTGGACCAATTACTAGAGCTCGTGCACGCCAACTAAATTACCAGGTACTTTCGTTTCTTGGTAATGATTCTAATGTTCATGAGAATATGATGCTGCCTAAATTGGATACATTTGTTTTGCTTACAAATGAAGGGCCTAGCTTGGAGAAGGATGAACATTGGAGCAAGAACAAGCATGGAGATGATGGCATGCGCAAGGGGAACAAGAACGGAGTTACAAGTGATGATTTCAGGACTTTGAAGCCACCATAATGGGTGCATGAAGCCTTGGACGAAATATACAAGATGCCACTTCATAAATTTCGTCCCGAGGCTATTTTAGGTGCTGCGTCACCTTATTATTGGGCCAGGCCCATGTAATTTCGAAATACATAAGTATAGGCTATTTTTAGAGTCCGTATGTGTGGGGAAACAAGAGATAGGGTTGATTTCGGACCCCTCCACCAAGGGCCACGAAATTCCCCCCTCTTCCTCCATATATACAGCCCTTAGGGCATCGTTTAGACTGTGGGTTTTGTTTAGATTAAAAGTTCGCCATAGTTGCAACTTCGCGTACTTCGTTTGTGTTCAACGACCAGACAAAGGCGTCACAGAACCCCACCTTGATCAATAAAGTTTTCATCTTATATTCGCAATATCCAGATTGCAATCTTAGTTTCTTGCTTCTTCTTCGTTTGCTCGCAGGAAACAGACCCTTGTGGTCAGGTTGATCGTGCTCCGGCGTGGTCAATAACCTCTCGGAGTTGGTTTAGCGATTGCTAAGGCGCGACGTCCTCGCACGTTCGTAGTCGGATCGTCAAAGTCGAGTTCCACCAAAGCGATATCCATCATCTCATCGAAAGACGGGACATCTCCGCCTCTATCAGGGAGGGATAGCATATTTGTTGTCGTGGATAGGTTCTCGAAAATGGCACACTTTATACCATGTCATAAAAGCGATGATGCTGTTAATGTTGCTGATTTGTTATTTCGTGAAATTATTCGCTTACATGGTGTGCCAAATACTATTGTTTCAGATCGTGATACTAAATTTCTTAGCCACTTTTGGAGATGTTTATGGGCTAAGTTGGGGACTAAGCTGCTTTTTAGTACTACTTGTCACCCCCAAACTGATAGACAAACTGAAGTAGTCAATAGAACATTGTCTACTATGCTTAGGGCTGTTTTGAAGAATAACAAGAAAATGTGGGAAGAATGCTTGCCTCATATTGAATTTGCTTATAATCGTTCATTGCATTCTACTACTAAGATGTGCCCTTTTGAAATTGTGTATGGTTTCTTACCTCGTGCACCTATTGATTTGTTGCCTCTTCCATCTTCAGAGAAGGTTAATTCTGATGCTAAAGAACGTTCTGAATTGATTTTAAAAATGCACGAGTTAACTAAGGAAAACATTGAGCGTATGAATGCTAAATATAAACTTGCTGGAGATAAGGGTAGAAAACATGTTGTGTTTGCTCCTGGAGGTCTTGTTTGGTTACATTTGCGTAAAGATAGATTTCCTAATCTGCGCAAATCAAAGCTAACGCCACGTGCTGATGGTCCTTTTAAGGTGTTAGAGAAAATAAATGATAATGCATATAAACTTGAGGTACCTGTAGATTTTGGGGTTAGTCCCACTTTTAACATTGCAGATTTGAAGCCTTATTTGGGTGAGGAAGATGCGCTTCCGTCGAGGACGACTTCATTTCAAGAAGGGAAGGATGATGAGGACATCAATACCATTGTTACACCCACAGCCCCTACTGTTACATATACTGGACCAATTACTAGAGCTCGCGCACGCCAATTAAATTACCAGGTACTTTCGTTTCTTGGTAATGATTCTAATTGATAGAGGCGGGGTGTCCCGATCTTTCGATGAGATGACAACTATCGATTTGGTGGAGACAACTTTGACGATCCGACTACAAACGTGCAACGACGTTGTGCCTTAGCAATCGCTAAACCAACTCCGAGAGGTTATTGACCACGCCGGAGCACGATCAACCTGACCACGAAGGTCTATTCCTGCAAGCAATCGAAGAACAAGCAAGAATATGATAAAAGCAATCTGAATATCGCGAATATGTATGAAGTATTGATAATGGTGGGGATCCGAAAAGTGGTCTTGGTCTAGTCGTTGGACACAAACGAAGCACACGAAGTTGCAATGGCTAACTTTTAACTATACAAATCACAAGGAAAAGCTACTAGATGGATCTACTTATATAGGAGCAAGGGGTGGCGGCCAAGGAGGTGGGAGGACGTCCCAAGGCAGCCTAAAACTAAATCTAGGTCGTACAAGGCCAATGGGCCCAAGTGGAGGTGATGTAACACCTTTGGACTTGTAGTTTGACTCGGATTCTGCTGCAGCATCAGATTGTTTCGTCCACAACTCAACGCTCCGGACGAATTGGAAGGTGATTCCAATTGGGTTGGAAAGTGCACGAAATCTAGTTTCCAACAAAAAAAGAATCACCCAATTCGGAGTCCGGATGAAAAACTTGTGTGCATTTTGAGTCAGGTGTGTCTGTGCAGTCCGAATCTGAATCCAGAACGTGAGAGACCTGGACTCTATCTTCTCTTGGGCCAAAAGTGACGTGAGAGAAATTTTTGGACAGCAAATAAACATCTCTTTCTTCCTTATCTTCATATGTGGATTGTACAAATGTCCCATACACCTGCAATTAGACAAAACACAAAAGTGTGTGAAGTATTTTTGTTTTGGATAACATAAATAGATTATTGAATAGTTTGCACTAGAAATCACCTGACAAATATGCATATATGCAATATTTTTGGTCATATCCAAGGTAGTCATGTCCTCATCATCCTCCCCTTCTTGAAAATAAAGCCGTCCTCGGCGTTGCTTAATCTGAAATGTGGCTAACAAAAGAGACAAGGTGTACATGTTGTATATGTATATGTCATCCATTTTTACTTCCCTTGATTTTTGCATATATGACACATGAATAGATGAGTAACTTGCATAGTTCATAAAATCTAAAGCCAAAAAATTAGCACAAGAAGTAGAAGGCATGAAAATATTACAACTCAGTTTGCACATATAAGTGAAGCTCTTATTCATTTCAAAAGATTGACAATGTTCATCATTAAACCATCCCAACATTGGTGAATAAACCTTACTTGCATCAAATGTACATGCTACAACATGCTTAAATAAGCAAACATGCAATAAGTCATTCAACACAGAATCATCACCAAGATTAGAGGTCATATCAAAATGATTAAACATTGGTTCTTTTGCATCAATAGTTAATTCAATGGGTGCACTCAAAATTGTTGGTATTTCAGTTGTTTGATCACATGGCAAAGTCAAATTATCAACGTAGTCCTCTAAAATAGGTGGTGTGATCAAAGTAGTGGGTAGCTCATCAGATGGTGCATTCAAATTGACAAGGCATTCATCATTCTCATGTAGAGATGGAAGATCAGTACCTTTGTCATTACCTCTTATGATCAACTCAGATGATGTAGCCACTCTCGGGGGCGATGTGTCACATGGTGGGTAGCTCTGATACCACTTGATAGAGGCGAGGGTCCCGATCTTTCGATGAGATGATAACTATCGATTTGGTGGAGACGACTTTAACGATTCGACTACAAACGTGCACGACGTTGCGCCTTAGCAATCGCTAAACCAATCTCCTGAGGTTACTGACGATGCTGGAAGCACGGTCAGCCTGACCACGAAGGTCTATTCCTGCAAGCAATCGAAGAACGAGCAAGAATATGATAAAGCAATCTGAATATTGCAAATATATATGAAGTATTGATAATGGTGGGGATCCGGAAGCGGTCTTGGTCTGGTCGTTGGACACAAACGAAGTACACGAAGTTGCAATGGCTAACTTTTAACTAAACAAATCCCAAGGAAAAAGCTACTAGATGGATCTACTTATATAGGAGCAAGGGGTGGCGGCCAAGGAGGTGGGAGGACGTCCCAAGGCAGCCTAAAACTAAATCTAGGTCGTACAAGGCCAATGGGCCCAAGTGGAGGTGATGTAACACCTTTGGACTTGTAGTTTGACTCAGATTCTGCTGCAGCATCAGATTGTTTCGTCCACAACTCAACGCTCCGGACGAATTTGAAGGTGATTCCAATTGGGTTGGAAAGTGCACGAAATCTAGTTTCCAACAAAAAAAGAATCACCCAATTCGGAGTCCGTATGAAAAACTTGTGTGCGTTTTGAGTCAGGTGTGTCTGTGCAGTCCGAATCTGAATCCAGAACGTGAGAGACTTGGACTCTATCTTATCTTGGGCCAAAAGTGACGTGAGAGAACTTTTTGGACAGCAAATAAACATCTCTTTCTTCCTTATCTTCATATGTGGATTGTACAAATGTCCCATACACCTGCAATTAGACAAAACACAAAAGTGTGTGAAGTATTTTTGTTCTGGATAACATAAATAGATTATTGAATAGTTTGCACTAGAAATCACCTGACAAATATGCATATATGCAATATTTTTGGTCATATCCAAGTTAGTCATGTCCTCATCATCCTCCCCTTCTTGAAAATAAAGCCGTCCTCGGCGTTGCTTAATCTGAAATGTGGCTAACAAAAGAGACAAGGTGTACATGTTGTATATGTATATGTCATCCATTTTTACTTCCCTTGATTTTTGCATATATGACACATGAATAGATGAGTAACTTGCATAGTTCATAAAATCTAAAGCCAAAAAATTAGCACAAGAAGTAGAAGGCATGAAAATATTGCAACTCAGTTTGCACATATAAGTGAAGCTCTTATTCATTTCAAAAGATTGACAATGTTCATCATTAAACCATCCCAACATTGGTGAATAAACCTTACTTGCATCAAATTTACATGCTACAACATGCTTAAATAAGCAAACATGCAATAAGTCATTCAACATAGAATCATCACCAAGATTAGAGGTCATATCAAAATGATTAAACATTGGTTCTTTTGCATCAATAGTTAATTCAATGGGTGCACTCAAAATTGTTGGTATTTCAGTTGTTTGATCACATGGCAAAGTCAAATTATCAACGTAGTCCTCTAAAATATGTGGTGTGATCAAAGTAGTGGGTAGCTCATCAGATGGTGCATTCAAATTGACAAGGCATTCATCATTCTCATATAGAGATGGAAGATCAGTACCTTTGTCATTACCTCTTATGATCAACTCAGATGATGTAGCCACTCTCGGGGGCGATGTGTCACATGGTGGAGGTGATGTAGTCCTGACAACAACGGATGTGGTTGTCATAGTATGCCTAGTAGTTGAAGGAACAATCATATCAACTCTTAGAATGTGCACCGTGCGCTTGTTCTCCTCGTGGCCAACACGTCGTTTTATTTCCTGTTCAGCTTTGCAAGCAAGATGAAACAAATGGTCCATAGGATAACACTCTTCATGAATTAGTATCTCTTGAATATCACGGTTTAATCCTCCCCAAAATCTATCCATAAAATCATCTTCACTTTCTTCTAAAGAGGAATGCAACAAGGTAGTTTGTAAATCATCATAATATTTTGTTACAGTTTCACTACCTTGTTTTAAGTGTTGCAACTTCTTAATCATGTCACGAGTATAATAAGCAGGGACGAAAATATGTCGCATGGCAAGTTTCAAATCATCCCAAGTAGTAGGTATATAATCAGGGTGTAACCGACAATATTCACTCCACCAAACCAAAGCATAATCAGTGAAAGAACCAACCGCAACCTTAACCTTTTTATGTTCATCGAAATTATGGGAAGCAAATATATTTTTTATGTCGAACTCCCATTCAATATATAAAGCAGGTTTAAAACGGCCATTAAATGGTGGTATAGATACATTAACCTGATCATGTGCATTTGGATGTTTGTGCACCTCTCGTGACGGTTGTGGTATTTGCAAAGGTGGTGGCACGTCTCCCGCGATCGACAAAGCCCATGAATTGACTCTGGATCCTGTCATGATTAGTAGAACAAGAAACAAAACCCAAAAATAATGTTCCTATAACTACTAGGATGTGGTGGTAAAACGCTCACAGTAAAGCAAATATCAATGTCTTACAAGTTCTTACCATGCAGCAGGCGGTGATCGGCAACCAGCGGTGTCAAGTAACTCTGAATATTGAGTAAAGCGATTGCCAGGGGAGCGTACGTATACACGGTGTAGAAATATGTGGAGCTGGGTTGGCTATATATGGTAGCAAAAGATTAGCAATAATCAATTCAAAGATGCAATGTTGAATAAACGCTCAACGACGGTACTGTGCTGGTCCTAGGCTAGACCGAACTAGAGACGCGAGCCTAGAACACTAATGAGGTCACGTCGTAGCACAACTAGCATCAATGAAGGACACTAAGTAGCTTTGGACAGCAAGATATAAATGAAGATCACAACGGCAGTAAAGATAATGAGGTGAAACAACAGCCAAGCAGGATATATCAACAACTTTGTCTCCAACTTTCCTCTGAAAAAGTTTGTGCCGATTTTTTTGTTTTTTTTTCTTCTCTCTTTTTTTTCCTCACACTTTTTTTCTTTCTCTCCTTTTTCTCTGACTTTTTTTTCTCCTTTTTTTCTCTTGTTTTTTTTCTCTCTTTTTTTCTCCCTCTTTCCAAAACAAACTAGATAAGATGCAGATTGGATCAAGTGAAGATGTGAACGATCTCAACTATTATTATGACAATGAATGATGGGTAGCACGGGGTGGAAATTGATGGATGGGTGGTGGACAGCGGAAGAGATAATGATGCAGCGGTGGCGTGACTAATGTGAACAGAACTCGAAACTCTAAACGAACTAGACACTAAGACCAGCAACTCGACACGACGATGCAACCGATAATTCAACTATGCAAGCAATGAAAAGAAAATTGCAAAGGCTCAGACAGGCTTGGACCAAGGATGAATAGATCTAACTCTTTTTTGTGTCTTTTTCTTGGACAATAGGTAAGAAAATAAATCTAATCTAGGAAAACTGGAAATTCTCACCGAGCAACCTGAAAACTGATACCACTTGTAACTCCGTTCTTGTTCCCCTTGCGCATGCCATCATCTCCATGCTTGTTCTTGCTCCAATGTTCATCCTTCTCCAAGCTAGGCCCTTCATTTGTAAGCAAAACAAATGTATCCAATTTAGGCAGCATCATATTCTCATGAACATTAGAATCATTACCAAGAAACGAAAGTACCTGGTAATTTAGTTGGCGTGCACGAGCTCTAGTAATTGGTCCAGTATGTATAGCAGCAGGGGCTGTGGGTGTAACAATTGTATTGATGTCCTCATCACTAATGTTCATGAGATTATGATGCTGCCTAAATTGGATACATTTGTTTTGCTTACAAATGAAGGGCCTAGCTTGGAGAAGGATGAACATTGGAGCAAGAACACACATGGAGTTGGTGGCATGCTGATGAGGACATGAAAAGGTTAAGGTTGTGGTTGGTTCTTTCACTGGTTATGCTTTGGTTTGGTGGAGTGAATATTGTCGGTTACACCCTGATTATATACCTACTACTTGGGATGATTTGAAACTTGCCATGCGACATACTTTCGTCCCTGCTTATTACACTCGTGACATGATTAAGAAGTTGCAACACTTATAACAAGGTAGTGAAACTGTAACAAAATATTATGATGATTTACAAACTACCTTGTTGCATTCCTCTTTAGAAGAAAGTGAAGATGATTTTATGGATAGATTTTGGGGAGGATTAAACCGTGATATTCAAGAGATACTAATTCATGAAGAGTGTTATCCTATGGACCATTTGTTTCATCTCGCTTGCAAAGCTGAACAGGAAATAAAACGACGTGTTGGCCATGAGGAGAACAAGCGCACGGTGCACATTCCAAGAGTTGATATGATTGTTCCTTCAACACTAGGCATACTATGACAACCACATCCGTTGTTGTCAGGACTACATCACCTCCACCATGTGACACATCGCCCCCGAGAGTGGCTCCATCATCTGAGTTGATCATAAGAGGTAATGACAAAGGTACTGATCTTTCATCTCTACATGAGAATGATGAATGCCTTGTCAATTTGAATGCACCATCTGATGAGCTACCCACTACTTTGATCACACCACATATTTTAGAGGACTACGTTGATAATTTGACTTTGCCATGTGATCAAACAACTGAAATACCAACAATTTTGAGTGCACCCATTGAATTAACTATTGATGCAAAAGAACCAATGTTTAATCATTTTGATATGACCTCTAATCTTGGTGATGATTCTATGTTGAATGACTTATTGCATGTTTGCTTATTTAAGCATGTTGTAGCATGTAAATTTGATGCAAGTAAGGTTTATTCACCAATGTTGGGATGGTTTAATGATGAACATTGTCAATCTTTTGAAATGAATAAGAGCTTCACTTATATGTGCAAACTGAGTTGCAATATTTTCATGCCTTCTACTTCTTGTGCTAATTTTTTGGCTTTAGATTTTATGAACTATGCAAGTTACTCATCTATTCATGTGTCATATATGCAAAAATCAAGGGAAGTAAAAATGGATGACATATACATATACAACATGTACACCTTGTCTCTTTTGTTAGCCACATTTCAGATTAAGCAACGCCGAGGACGACTTTATTTTCAAGAAGGGGAGGATGATGAGGACATGACTACCTTGGATATGACCAAAAATATTGCATATATGCATATTTGTCAGGTGATTTCTAGTGCAAACTATTCAATAATCTATTTATGTTATCCAAAACAAAAATACTTCACACACTTTTGTGTTTTGTCTAATTGCAGGTGTATGGCACATTTGTACAATCCACATATGAAGATAAGGAAGAAATAGATGTTTATTTGCTGTCCAAAAAGTTCTCTCACGTCACTTTTGGCCCAAGAGAAGATAGAGTCCAGGTCTCTCACGTTCTGGATTCAGATTCGGACTGCACAGACACACCTGACTCAAAATGCACACAAGTTTTTCATCCGGACTCCGAATTGGGTGATTTTTTTTGTTGGAAACTAGATTTCGTGCACTTTCCAACCCAATTGGAATCATCTTCAAATTCGTCCGGAGCGTTGAGTTGTGGACGAAACAATCTGATGCTACAGCAGAATCCGAGTCAAACTACAAGTCCAAAGGTGTTACATCACCTCCACTTGGGCCCATTGGCCTTGTACGACCTAGATTTAGTTTTAGGCTGCCTTAGGACGTCCTCCCACCTCCTTGGCCGCCACCCCTTGCTCCTATATAAGTAGATCCATCTAGTAGCTTTTCCTGGGGATTTGTTTAGTTAAAAGTTAGCCATTGCAACTTCGTGTACTTTGTTTGTGTCCAACGACCAGACCAAGACCGTTTACGGATCCCCACCTTTATCAATACTTCATCTATATTCACAATATTCAGATTGCTTTATCATATTCTTGCTTGTTCTTCGATTGCTTGCAGGAATAGACCTTCGTGGTCAGGTTGATTGTGCTCTGGCGTGGTCAATAACCTCTTGGAGTTGGTTTAGCGATTGCTAAGGCGCAACGTCGTGCACGTTTGTAGTCGAATCGTCAAAGTCGTCTCCACCAAATCGATAGTTATCATCTCATCGAAAGATCGGGACACCCCCGCCTCTATCACATGCGCAAGGGGATCAAAAACGGAGTTACAAGTGATGATTTCAGGACTTTTAAGCCGCCATAAGGAGTGCATGAAGCCTTGGACGAAATATACAAGATGCCACTTCATAATATTCGTCCATAGGCTATTCTAGGTGCTGCGTCACCTTATTAATGGGCCAGGCCCATGTAATTTCGAAATACTTAAGTATAGGCTATTTTTAGAGTCCGTATGTGTGGGGAAACAAGAGTTAGGGTTGGTTTCGGACCCCACCCTCAAGGGCCACCAAATTCCCCCCTCTTCCTCCATATATACAGCCCTTAGGGCGTCGTTTAGACTTTGGGTTTTGTTTAAATTAAAAGTTCGCCATAGCTGCAACTTCGCGTACTTCGTTTGTGTCCAACGACCAGACCAAGACGTCACAAAACCCCACCTTGATCAATAAAGCTTTCATCTTATATTCGCAATATCCAGAATGCAATCTCAGTTTCTTGCTTGTTCTTCGTTTGCTCGCAGGAAACAGACCCTCGTGGTCAGGTTGATCGTGCTCCAGCGTGGTCAATAACCCTCGGAAGTTGGTTTAGCGATTGCTAAGGCGCGACGTCTCGCACGTTCGTAGTCGGATCGTCAAAGTTGACTCCCACAGAAAACGATAGCCACCATCTCATCGAAACATCAGGACACCTTAGCCTCTATCAAAAACACACTCGGAGTAGAGGTTAAGTCGTTAGAAATCAAAGTGGCCTCACATGCCGTCTCAACTACCTCACTCACTAAGTGTTGTGGCTCACTCACTTCCTCTTGGATGCTCTCACTCATATGGTTGGTGGAGTCACTCAAATGGCTCTCAAGCTCACATAGGATGTGTGGCATGCTCTCAAGTGTGGGGCTAGTGGTGGTCACACTCATCCTCTCATTGGAAATGCTCTCAATGTCACGTGTGGTGGAGTCACTCGTGTCACTCATGTGGTGGTGGCTCTCCACACATGGCAATTGGGGCATCTCGGCATATGTGGGTGTCGGAGAGATGTAGGTGCAAATGTCTCCATGCTCAATCATGTCGTAGTCATAGCCGTGGATGAAGGCCGAAGATGGCACATCATCACTCTCCTCTAGGACCAAAGATAAGGTCTCATGAGCGGTCATGTAGCTTGACTCGGAGTATGAGTCGAATATGGGTGTCGTATTCATGTTGTTGAAGATGTTCATGCTCGTCTCCATGACCGAAGGGAATTTCCCATGCTCGGCCATTTTCCTTGAGGGCTTCCGAAGATGGAAGTGTCGCCCTCGCTTGTAGGTGGTCGCCTTGTACTTGATGACGTCGATGTAGGCGAACTCACGAGAAGTAGGCGAAGATGCCGTACGTCCAAAGGCGAAGATGCCTTGATAGCACTTGGCGAAGATGCCAAAGTGGATGGTGTAGCTGTAGCTCCGTCTTGGTGGTGCTCGTCTCGCGGTCTTCTCTTGTGCTCATGAAGTTTGGACTTGGCGTGAAGTAGGGATTTTTGGGACTTGTAGGTAGGCGCTTGTGGAGCATCATCATGATGATGGTGTCGTTGTCGTGCTTGCACATGTTGCTTGGAGGTGAATTGCCCTTCATGACGAGGTGGATCACGAACGTGATGGTGGTCGCCATGGAGATGTGGACGTGGACATCTTGCGCTTGTGTCGCTTGGGCGCTCCGAAGAGGATCGATGTGCTTGCTGATGCCTTGAAGATGACGAAGGGGAAGTAGACTCGATCAAGGCCCGAATCTCCTCCATCCTTGCATCTTGCTCCTCCTTTCGTGCGGAAAGCTTGTTGTCGATGTAGTCCCTTTTCCTTGCTTCGGAGTGACGAATGTCGATGGAGAGGTTCTCGATGCGCTCTCGCAATCTTGATTGTGCGCCTTGCATTTGTCGTTGTAGATCGAAGATTGACGCTTTGGTGATGTAGTTGTTCACGCCGTCGTTGTTGTGGAGGATCGGAGATGAAATGCCTTGCCTATCCATCACAAGATTCAAGCCAATATGAGTGGAGAAAGAGAAGAACGAATACCCAATGTACCTTGACCGAAGTTGAAAGTGGATCAATGATCACTCCAATGTGGACAAGGAAATAGCACAATTGGTACCAATTCTTGTCGGTTTCTCACACCTACACAAGTAAGGCTTATGGTGGAGCTCGGTGAGGTGGCACAAAAATTTAATGCAAAATGTTAGCAAGAGTCAATAATGTTGAAAGAGATTCACAAATTCACAAGTGTAACAAGTAGACCAATAGCAATATGGGTGGCACACGGAAACGCACACACGAATAGATAGATAAATGGGGTCGTGCAACCAAGGATGAGCTCAAAATGTGGAATCCACGAAAAATGCTCTTGTTGCACAACTCTAGAGAGACGCTAGCACGATTGCTCAATAGGCGGATACGACACTTGTGCACAACCTATAGGAGACAACAATGCAACGACTTCTATCCCAAGTATGCTATGTATATGATGTTCTGGTGGTATGATCCAAGATGATCGGATATGACAATCTTATGCAATGTGGTGGATGCTATGGCTATTGCTTACAAGCTTCTTTGCTCTTTATCTTTTGCTTAAAAGCTTATTCTCTTTTTTGTATGGCCATTTTGCGAAATTCACAAACCAAGATAGGTATTGTGTATATGCGGGAACAATCTTGTGACACAAGGGATGATATGATGATACCAATATGATATGTTATGTATTCAATGGAAGGGTGGATCACTAATGTGCACAAATAACGTTGCCGGCAATACTCAAATGGCTAGTCTCGATAGGCAAGTAACGCAAAATGGGCTAGGGGTTATCAATGCAATGGCAAGGGAATATACAATGAAGGGATACCACGATACCGAGATGATATGGAGGTTACCGTCCATGGCAATGATGAGTGTCGGTGATCTTGATGGAGATACCAAGATGATGGAGACTCGTCCCTAAGTAGCCGAAACACCTTAGGAAACGGAAAAACCACAACTCAAAATCTCAAGGACAAAAGTCAAATGGTGGTAGCGGAATGCGGTGGTGTTGCACTAGGCAATGGAGAAGTGGAGGTGGTGGTGGTGGTCGATGAAGAAGCAACCGTCCCTAAGTAGCCGAAACACCTTAGGAGACTCAAGTCACAACTCAAACAACCACATATACAATGGGGATCAAAATGTGTTAAGTTGCGGAAGTTGGTGCTGGTGTAGCGGATGATGTAGTGGAAGCCCTAGGCAAAGATGCCAAAATTGTCAAACTTTGACGGAGTCAAATGGTGATGGTAGTATTTTTGTGGGAAGGGGGATGTCAAGAGCTTTCCAATGAGCTAAAGAACGCGAAAATCGGACTCCGGATGAATTAGTTATGGCCGAAACGAAAATCAGCCAAAGTTGATATCTACAGGTAGCGGATGTGTGGAAAAAACGGTCGTCCGGTCGCCGGACGTCCGGTCGGGTCGGAAATCCGCTAATTCTGCTCGGGTTAGGGGGTTCCGGTCGTCCGGTAAGGTCGGACGGTAAGGTCGGACGTCCGGTGGTTCCTGCGGCTCCGGACGTCCGGTAAGGTGACGGTCGTCCGGTGTATCGGGGTGAACTCCAGATCCGAGATTCGGGAAGCGATTTTGGACGGAATTTGGGGATTTTGAGGTCAAAATTGATGAGATTTCGTGGATGAAAGATGGGGATACTTGGGGAGATGCTAGATCCACTCGAAACCAAGCAAATCCATGGATCAAAATCAACAAAACATCATCAAACCAACAAATCACAAAAAAATTTGGGGCTATTTTTGGTGGGGATTTTCGAAATTGGGGAAGAACACAACAAAATTAGGTTAGAAAACAAAGAGGGGAGGCTCCGAAATCATGGTCAACGTGGCTCTGATACCAAGATGATGTAGGGTAGGAACCCTAGGGGCCGATCTTTCACGAAAGGAGCGATTCCCGTCCAAGAACGTGATGAAAACGAGGGAAAACACAAGAGGAAACACGAGAGAATCACTCAACCAACAAGAATAGATCACACATGTGCTAGATCGATGAACACAAAGGTGAGATGCAAGATCCAAAGTCAACAACGGACGATACAAAGGTAGCCGGTCTTCTCTGTGAGGTCTTGATGTTCTTCTCCAAAAGGAGGTCTTGAATCCAAAGGGATCTTCTCCGAAGAGGCCGCGGTCTCTCACGAGAAGTAGATCCGATGTGGATGAGCAAAGCTCTATCTCTAAGTATGAGCTAAACCATCGCTAACCCTCAAATGGTGGAGGTGGAGGAGTATACATAGTCTAGGGCCACGAAGGGGTAAGTGAGGGTGAAGGGACACATAGGCTTGGCCCGATACACTATGCAGAGACAGGCGTCGGACGTCCGACGGGTACCGGACGTCCGGTGGCTCACGAGGGTCCGGTCGTCCGGTACTTGTCGAACGTCCGGCGTTTTGGCTCGGTTGATGTGGCGCCGGATTTCCGGAGACGGTCGGACGTCCGGTCGCTGGTGTGTGTCGAATGTCCGGGACTTGTCGGACGCCCGCTCGTTTGGCTCGGGTGCGGGATTGCCGGTCGTCCGGTGGGTCTTCAGGCGTCGGAGTCCGGTCCC
Source organism: Triticum aestivum (assembly GCF_018294505.1). Lineage (NCBI taxonomy): Eukaryota > Viridiplantae > Streptophyta > Magnoliopsida > Poales > Poaceae > Triticum > Triticum aestivum. Next base: position 515,942 of record NW_025228067.1, read on the forward strand.
GACCGGTCGTCCGGTGGCTGGAGCTTCTTCCGTAGCTCTTCTTCTTGTTCCTAGCGCTTAGTGTCCTCGCCTTCTTGTCCATGGTCTTCCTCTTGGTTCCTGGTCATGCATAGCACACATGCTTGAGGTAGTAGCCATGTCTCACGTATGGAAAGTGATGGTTCGAAGAGGAGCGACTTCACCTTGCATTCTCTCGCAAAATGTCCTCTTCCCTTACAACGACGACAAATAATATCACTTGTGTGCCCTGTTGATTCCATGGAAGAAGAAGAACTCTATGCAGGCCCAGCAGGTGTGCTCTTGGCAGATAGTGGTGATTGTGCTTGCTTTCTTGTATCACGGCTGGAGGTGGCACCTGATTGAGGTGCTGGTGCAGTGGAAATAGAGGATGCACGTGGTGTCCATGATGAAGATCGACCAGCAGAAAAGTTAGTTCGCGCCAATGCCTGTCGATCCTGCACTTCACGTTCGGCTTTACAAGCAAGATGGAATAAACTAGTGATATTAGTATTCTCCTTATACTCTAGAATGGTCTAAATCTCTCTATTTAATCCACCCATAAAACGTGCAAGCATAGCTTCATTCTCCTCAACAATACCACATCTAATCATGCCAGTTTGTAATTCCTGATAATATTCTTCTACAGAATTTTTTCCTTGTCTTAAATGCTGCAATTTTTGAAGTAATTCACGTTGATAATATGGTGGAACCCAATGAGTATGCATAGCAGTTTTCAAAGCAGCCCAAGTAGTTGGAATAGGATATAATCTACAATGTTTAGACCACCAAACATATGCAAAACTAGTGAAAGCACAAATAGCAGCAGGAACACGTCTCTCCTCGGATATTGTAAACATGTAAATCAATGTTCAGTTTCTAACTCCCAAGTAAGATGTATATCAGGAACATATCTACCCTCTAATGGTCGAATATTCATTTTCAGTTTAGGGAGATGGTCATGATCTCGTACCTGAGGGTGAACCCTACCATTGCCAGTATTTGCATGTGGACGACCTGGTGGTTGTAGTGCTGGTGGTTGCACGTAGTTCTGATTTTGATCAACCTCATCCTCGTAATCTCCCGCAAAATCATCCTCCTCCGCATCAGTAGCGGGAGCCACAGAAGTATCAACAACAGCACCAACAGTTTGGCCAGGTGCAAGAGGGAGACGGCTCGCTCGGCGGAGGGCTGTTTCGCGACGTGGAGGTAGTCGTTGTCATCGTTGTTGTTGTTGTTGTTGTTGTTGTTGTTGTTGTTGTTGTTGTTGTTGTTGTTGTTGTTGTTGTTGTTGTTGTTGTTGTTGTTGTTGTTGTTGTTGTTGTTGTTGTTGTTGTAGAGGTGCATTAGGTGCAGCCGGTGGTGGTGGTGGAAAACGCGTGAGCAATTCATTAAACATGTTATTGAGCTTTGTTTCGAACGTCTTCTCCATGCCATCTATCTTCTCCATGGCCTCTTCAAATCTGTTTAGCACATCTTGCACCTGTCCACTCATCATTTGTTGAAATTTGTCATGCAACTCCTTATTCGTCATGTTCTCCAAGTCAGTCTCGTCGGCTTGTGATCCTGCCACGGTTAGCAACAATAGAAACACACAAGAATATGATCCAACAGACTACTAACAAGAGGTGGTGGTGGGTGTCACAAATCCGTCAAGCAAATCTCAAATTCTTACCAGTTCTTACCCAACAGCAGACGGTGATCGGCAACCGTCGTAGTCAAAACTCTAAAAGCTTGGATAGAGCGATTACCAGGGAGAGTCAAGCGCACGACGTAGAAGTATGTGGAGCTGGGAAGGCTTATAATATGGTAGCAAAAAGGGTCAGCAATAATCAATTCAGAGATGCAAAGTTGAATAAACGCTCAACGACGGTACTATGCTGGTCCTAGGCTAGACCGTGCTAGAGACGCGGGCCTAGAACACTAACAAAATCACAATACTGCACGTAAACAAGGGAGGAGCACACTCTGAATTTTTTTATTTTTTTTTCTTTTTTGCACTTTTTCCTCTTTTTTTTTGCTCTACAACAATTTTTTTCCGAAAAATTCTACAAATGGTCCAAAAAGTGCCTAGCCAAAATTTTCCAATTTTTTTCGAAAAAGTCTACAAATCGATTTTTTTTAGTTTGGAACTATTTTTCTTCTGTAGGTAGCACGAAAGTTCGGGAGTCCTACTCTATCACGACTCGGAGTTTCGCGTTATCTGGAAATCGAAAACAGAGTAACAAAATACTGGACTCGGACTAGGACTGGTGGCGGAGATGAATCTGGTGGAACTCGGACTGGTGGCGGCGGTGACTCTAGTGGAACTCGGACTGGTGGCGGATATATGTTGCAGGTGGACTCCGATTGGCGTGATGGCGGTGGATATGTGGTATATGGCAGCGGTGATGACGGTGATGGTATATGGCAGCGGTGATGATGATGGTGGTATATGGCAGCGGTGATGATGATGATGCGGCGGCGGCGTGACTACTTGTGAACATAACTTGAAACTCTAAAGGACTAGACACTAAGACCAACAACTAGACACGACGATGCAACCGCAAACTCAACAATGCAAAACCCTAAAGAGATTATGTAATGGCTCAGATTGGTTCGGATGTGATGAACTAACCCTAATTTTTTTGTGGCTTTTTCGTAGACTGTAGGTATGAAGAACAGACTCGATCTAAACTACGAAAAACTATAAAATCTCACTGAGCAACCTGAAAATCTGATACCACTTGATAGAGGTGAGAGGCCCGATCTTTCGATGAGATGGTGGCTATCATTTTGGTGGAAGTCGACTTTGATAATCCGACTACGAACGTGCGAGGACGTCGCGCCTTAGCAATTGCTAAACCAACTCCGAGAGGTTATTGACCACGCCGGAGCACGATCAACCTGACCACGAGGGTCTATTTCCTGCAAGCAACGAAGAACAAGCAAGAAATTGAAATTGCAATCTGGATATTGCGAATATAAGAGGAAAACTTTATTGATGAAGGTGGGGTTCTGTGACGTCTTGGTCTGGTCGTTGGACACAAACAAAGTACGCGAAGTTGCAACTATGGCGAACTTTTAATCTAAACAAAACCCAAAGTCTAAACGACGCCCTAAGGGCTATATATATGGAGGAAGAGGGGGGAATTTCGTGGCCCTTGAAGGAGGGTCCGAAACCAACCCTAACTCTTGTTTCCCCACATATACGGTGATAGAGGCGAGGGTGTCCCGATCTTTCGATGAGATGATAACTATCGATTTGGTGGAGACGACTTTGACGATCCGACTACAAACGTGCACGACGTTGCGCCTTAGCAATCGCTAAACCAATCTCCTGAGGTTACTGACGATGCCAGAAGCACGGTCAGCCTGACCACGAAGGTCTATTCCTGCAAGCAATCAAAGAACGAGCAAGAATATGATAAAGCAATCTGAATATTGCAAATATATATGAGGTATTGATAATGGTGGGGATCCGTAAGCGGTCTTGGTCTGGTCGTTGGACACAAACGAAGTACACGAAGTTGCAATGGCTAACTTTTAACTAAACAAATCTCCAGGAAAAGCTACTAGATGGATCTACTTATATAGGAGCAAGGGGTGGCGGCCAAGGAGGTGGGAGGACGTCCCAAGGCAGCCTAAAACTAAATTTAGGTCGTACAAGGCCAATGGGCCCAAGTGGAGGTGATGTAACACCTTTGGACTTGTAGTTTGACTCAGATTCTGCTGCAGCATCAGATTGTTTCGTCCACAACTCAACGCTCCGGACGAATTTGAAGGTGATTCCAATTGGGTTGGAAAGTGCACGAAATCTAGTTTCCAACAAAAAAAGAATCACCCAATTCGGAGTCCGGATGAAAAACTTGTGTGCATTTTGAGTCAGGTGTGTCTGTGCAGTCCGAATCTGAATCCAGAACGTGAGAGACTTGGACTCTATCTTCTCTTGGGCCAAAAGTGACGTGAGAGAACTTTTTGGACAGCAAATAAACATCTCTTTCTTCCTTATCTTCATATGTGGATTGTACAAATGTCCCATACACCTGCAATTAGACAAAACACAAAAGTGTGTGAAGTATTTTTGTTCTGGATAACATAAATAGATTATTGAATAGTTTGCACTAGAAATCACCTGACAAATATGCATATATGCAATATTTTTTGTCATATCCAAGGTAGTCATGTCCTCATCATCCTCCCCTTCTTGAAAATAAAGCCGTCCTCGGCGTTGCTTAATCTGAAATGTGGCTAACAAAAGAGACAAGGTGTACATGTTGTATATGTATATGTCATCCATTTTTACTTCCCTTGTTTTTTGCATATATGACACATGAATAGATGAGTAACTTGCATAGTTCATAAAATCTAAAGCCAAAAAATTAGCACAAGAAGTAGAAGGCATGAAAATATTGCAACTCAGTTTGCACATATAAGTGAAGCTCTTATTCATTTCAAAAGATTGACAATGTTCATCATTAAACCATCCCAACATTGGTGAATAAACCTTACTTGCATCAAATTTACATGCTACAACATGCTTAAATAAGCAAACATGCAATAAGTCATTCAACACAGAATCATCACCAAGATTAGAGGTCATATCAAAATGATTAAACATTGGTTCTTTTGCATCAATAGTTAATTCAATGGTTGCACTCAAAATTGTTGGTATTTCAGTTGTTTGATCACATGGCAAAGTCAAATTATCAACGTAGTCCTCTAAAATAGGTGGTGTGATCAAAGTAGTGGGTAGCTCATCAGATGGTGCATTCAAATTGACAAGGCATTCATCATTCTCATGTAGAGATGGAAGATCAGTACCTTTGTCATTACCTCTTATGATCAACTCAGATGATGTAGCCACTCTCGGGGGCGATGTGTCACATGGTGGAGGTGATGTAGTCCTGACAACAACGGATGTGGTTGTCATAGTATGCTTAGTAGTTGAAGGAACAATCATATCAACTCTTGGAATGTGCACCGTGCGCTTGTTCTCCTCGTGGCCAACACGTCGTTTTATTTCTTGTTCAGCTTTGCAAGCAAGATGAAACAAATGGTCCATAGGATAACACTCTTCATGAATTAGTATCTCTTGAATATCACGGTTTAATCCTCCCCAAAATCTATCCATAAAATCATCTTCACTTTCTTCTAAAGAGGAATGCAACAAGGTAGTTTGTAAATCATCATAATATTTTGTTACAGTTTCACTACCTTGTTTTAAGTGTTGCAACTTCTTAATCATGTCACGAGTATAATAAGCAGGGACGAAAGTATGTCGCATGGCAAGTTTCAAATCATCCCAAGTAGTAGGTATATAATCAGGGTGTAACCGACAATATTCACTCCACCAAACCAAAGCATAACCAGTGAAAGAACCAACCGCAACCTTAACCTTTTTATGTTCATAGAAATTATGGGAAGCAAATATATTTTTTATGTCGAACTCCCATTCAATATATAAAGCAGGTTTAAAACGGCCATTAAATGGTGGTATAGATACATTAACCTGATCATGTGCATTTGGATGTTTGTGCACCTCTCGTGACGGTTGTGGTATTTGCAAAGGTGGTGGCACGTCTCCCGCGATCGACAAAGCCCATGAATTGACTCTGGATCCTGTCATGATTAGTAGAACAAGAAACAAAACCCAAAAATAATGTTCCTATAACTACTAGGATGTGGTGGTAAAACGCTCACAGTAAAGCAAATATCAATGTCTTACAAGTTCTTACCATGCAGCAGGCGGTGATCGGCAACCAGCGGTGTCAAGTAACTCCGAATATTGAGTAAAGCGATTGCCAGGGGAGCGTACGGATACACGGTGTAGAAATATGTGGAGCTGGGTTGGCTATATATGGTAGCAAAAGATTAGCAATAATCAATTCAAAGATGCAATGTTGAATAAACGCTCAACGAAGGTACTGTGCTGGTCCTAGGCTAGACCGGACTAGAGACGCGAGCCTAGAACACTAATGAGGTCACGGCGTAGCACAACTAGCATCAATGAAGGATACTAAGTAGCTCTTGACAGCAAGATATAAGTGAAGATCACAACAGCAGTGAAGATAATGAGGTGAAACAACAGCCAAGCAGGATATATCAACAACTTTGTCTCCAACTTTCCTCTGAAAAAGTTTGTGCCGATTTTTTTGCTTTTTTTTCTTCTCTCTTTTTTTTCCTCACACTTTTTTTTTCTTTCTCTCCTTTTTTTTTCTCTGACTTTTTTTCCTTTTTTTTCTCTCGTTTTTTTTTCTCTCTTTTTTTCTCCCTCTTTCCAAAACAAACTAGATAAGATGCAGATTGGATCAAGTGAAGATGTGAACGATCTCAACTATTATTATGACAATGAATGGTGGGTAGCACGTGGTGGAAATTGATGGATGGGTGGTGGACAGCGGAAGAGATAATGATGCAGCGGTGGCGTGACTAATGTGAACAGAACTCGAAACTCTAAACGAACTAGACACTAAGACCAGCAACTCGACACGACGATGCAATCGATAATTCAACTATGCAATCAATGAAAAAAAATTGCAAAGGCTCAGACTGGCTTGGACCAAGGATGAATAGATCTAACTCTTTTTTGTGGCTTTTTCTTGGACAATAGGTAAGAAAGTAAATCTAATCTAGGAAAACTGGAAATTCTCACCGAGCAACCTGAAAACTGATACCACTTGATAGAGGCGGGGGTGTCCCGATCTTTCGATGAGATGGTAACTATCGATTTGGTGGAGACGACTTTGATGATCCGACTACAAACGTGCACGACATTGCGCCTTAGCAATCGCTAAACCAATCTCCAGAGGTTATTGACCACGCCGGTGCACGATCAACCTGACCACGAAGGTCTATTCCTGCAAGCAATCGAAGAACGAGCAAGAATATGATAAAAGCAATCTGAATATTGCAAATATGTATGAAGTATTGATAAAGGTGGGGATCCGAAAGCGGTCTTGGTCTGGTCGTTGGACACAAACGAAGTACACGAAGTTGCGTTGGCTAACTTTTAACTAAACAAATCCCAAGGAAAAGCTACTAGATGGATCTACTTATATAGGAGCAAGGGATGGCGGCCAAGGAGGTGGGAGGACGTCCCAAGGCAGCCTAAAACTAAATCTAGGTCGTACAAGGCCAATGGGCCCAAGTGGAGGTGATGTAACACCTTTGGACTTGTAGTTTGACTCGGATTCTGCTGCAGCATCAGATTGTTTCGTCCACAACTCAACGCTCCGGACGAATTTGAAGGTGATTCCAATTGGGTTGGAAAGTGAACGAAATCTAGTTTCCAACAAAAAAAGAATCACCCAATTCGGAGTCCGTATGAAAAACTTGTGTGCGTTTTGAGTCAGGTATGTCTGTGCAGTCCGAATCTGAATCCAGAACGTGAGAGACTTGGACTCTATCTTCTCTTGGGCCAAAAGTGACGTGAGAGAACTTTTTGGACAGCAAATAAACATCTCTTTCTTCCTTATCTTCATATGTGGATTGTACAAATGCCCCATACACCTGCAATTAGACAAAACACAAAAGTGTGTGAAGTATTTTTGTTCTGGATAACATAAATAGATTATTGAATAGTTTGCACTAGAAATCACCTGACAAATATGCATATATGCAATATTTTTGGTCATATCCAAGGTAGTCATGTCCTCATCATCCTCCCCTTCTTGAAAATAAAGCCGTCCTCGGCGTTGCTTAATCTGAAATGTGGCTAACAAAAGAGACAAGGTGTACATGTTGTATATGTATATGTCATCCATTTTTACTTCCCTTGATTTTTGCATATATGACACATGAATAGATGAGTAACTTGAATAGTTCATAAAATCTAAAGCCAAAAAATTAGCACAAGAAGTAGAAGGCATGAAAATATTGCAACTCAGTTTGCACATATAAGTGAAGCTCTTATTCATTTCAAAAGATTGACAATGTTCATCATTAAACCATCCCAACATTGGTGAATAAACCTTACTTGCATCAAATTTACATGCTACAACATGCTTAAATAAGCAAACATGCAATAAGTCATTCAACACAGAATCATCACCAAGATTAGAGGTCATATCAAAATGATTAAACATTGGTTCTTTTGCATCAATAGTTAATTCAATGGGTGCACTCAAAATTGTTGGTATTTCAGTTGTTTGATCACATGGCAAAGTCAAATTATCAACGTAGTCCTCTAAAATAGGTGGTGTGATCAAAGTAGTGGATAGCTCATCAGATGGTGCATTCAAATTGACAAGGCATTCATCATTCTCATGTAGAGATGGAAGATCAGTACCTTTGCCATTACCTCTTATGATCAACTCAGATGATGTAGCCACTCTCGGGGGCGATGTGTCACATGGTGGAGGTGATGTAGTCCTGACAACAACGGATGTGGTTGTCATAGTATGCCTAGTAGTTGAAGGAACAATCATATCAACTCTTGGAATGTGCACCGTGCGCTTGTTCTCCTCGTGGCCAACATGTCGTTTTATTTCCTGTTCAGCTTTGCAAGCAAGATGAAACAAATGGTCCATAGGATAACACTCTTCATGAATTAGTATCTCTTGAATATCACGGTTTAATCCTCCCCAAAATCTATCCATAAAATCATCTTCACTTTCTTCTAAAGAGGAATGCAACAAGGTAGTGTGTAAATCATCATAATATTTTGTTACAGTTTCACTACCTTGTTTTAAGTGTTGCAACTTCTTAATCATGTCACGAGTATAATAAGCAGGGACGAAAGTATGTCGCATGGCAAGTTTCAAATCATCCCAAGTAGTAGGTATATAATCAGGGTGTAACCGACAATATTCACTCCACCAAACCAAAGCATAACCAGTGAAAGAACCAACCGCAACCTTAACCTTTTTATGTTCATCGAAATTATGGGAAGCAAATATATTTTTTATGTCGAACTCCCATTCAATATATAAAGCAGGTTTAAAATGGCCATTAAATGGTGGTATAGATACATTAACCTGATCATGTGCATTTGGATGTTTGTGCACCTCTCGTGACGGTTGTGGTATTTGCAAAGGTGGTGGCACGTCTCCCGTGATCGACAAAGCCCATGAATTGACTCTGGATCCTGTCATGATTAGTAGAACAAGAAACAAAACCCAAAAATATTGTTCCTATAACTACTAGGATGTGGTGGTAAAACGCTCACAGTAAAGCAAATATCAATGTCTTACAAATTCTTACCATGCAGCAGGCGGTGATCGGCAACCAGCGGTGTCAAGTAACTCCGAATATTGAGTAAAGCGATTGCCAGGGGAGCGTACGTATACACGGTGTAGAAATATGTGGAGCTGGGTTGGCTATATATGGTAGCAAAAGATTAGCAATAATCAATTCAAAGATGCAATGTTGAATAAACGCTCAACGACGGTACTGTGCTGGTCCTAGGCTAGACCGGACTAGAGACGCGAGCCTAGAACACTAATGAGGTCACGGCGTAGCACAACTAGCATCAATGAAGGATACTAAGTAGCTCTTGACAGCAAGATATAAGTGAAGATCACAACAGCAGTGAAGATAATGAGGTGAAACAACAGCCAAGCAGGATATATCAACAACTTTGTCTCCAACTTTCCTCTGAAAAAGTTTGTGCCGATTTTTTTGTTTTTTTTTCTTCTCTCTTTTTTTTCCTCACACTTTTTTTTTCTTTCTCTCCTTTTTTTTCTTTTTTTTTCTTTCCTTTTTTCTCTTTTTTTTTCTCTCTCTTTTTTTTCTCCCTCTTTCCAAGACAAACTAGATAAGATGCAGATTGGATTAGGCGAAGATGTGAATGACCTCAACTATGATTATGACAATGAACAGTGCGTAGCACGTGGTGGAAATTAATAGATGGGATGATGGACGGCGGAAGGGATAATGATGCAGCGGCGGCATGACTAATGTGAACAGAACTCGAAACTCTAAAGGAACTAGACACTAAGACCAGCAACTGACACGACGATGCAACCGATAATTCAACTATGCAAGCAATGAATAGAAAATTGCAAAGGCTCAGACTGGCTTGGATAAAGGATGAACATATCTAACTTTTTTTTGTGGCTTTTTCTTGGACAATAGGTAAGAAAAAAATCTAATCTAGGAAAAACTGGAAATTCTCACCGAGCAACCTGAAAACTGATACCACTTGATAGAGGCGAGGGTGTCCCGATCTTTCGATGAGATGATAACTATCGATTTGGTGGAGACGACTTTGACGATCCGACTACAAACGTGCACGACGTTGCGCCTTAGCAATCGCTAAACCAATCTCCTGAGGTTACTGACGATGCCGGAAGCACGGTCAGCCTGACCACGAAGGTCTATTCCTGCAAGCAATCGAAGAACGAGCAAGAATATGATAAAGCAATCTGAATATTGCAAATATATATGAGGTATTGATAATGGTGGGGATCCGTAAGCGGTCTTGGTCTGGTCGTTGGACACAAACGAAGTACACGAAGTTGCAATGGCTAACTTTTAACTAAACAAATCCCAAGGAAAAGCTACTAGATGTATCTACTTATATAGGAGCAAGGGGTGGAGGCCAAGGAGGTGGGAGGACGTCCCAAGGCAGCCTAAAACTAAATCTAGGTCGTACAAGGCCAATGGGCCCAAGTGGAGGTGATGTAACACCTTTGGACTTGTAGTTTGACTCGGATTCTGCTGCAGCATCAGATTGTTTCGTCCACAACTCAACGCTCCGGACGAATTTGAAGGTGATTCCAATTGGGTTGGAAAGTGCACGAAATCTAGTTTCCAACAAAAAAAGAATCACCCAATTCGGAGTCCGTATGAAAAACTTGTGTGCGTTTTGAGTCAGGTGTGTCTGTGCAGTCCGAATCTGAATCCAGAACGTGAGAGACTTGGACTCTATCTTCTCTTGGGCCAAAAGTGACGTGAGAGAACTTTTTGGATAGCAAATAAACATCTCTTTCTTCCTTATCTTCATATGTGGATTGTACAAATGTCCCATACACCTGCAATTAGACAAAACACAAAAGTGTGTGAAGTATTTTTGTTCTGGATAACATAAATAGATTATTGAATAGTTTGCACTAGAAATCACCTGACAAATATGCATATATGCAATATTTTTGGTCATATCCAAGGTAGTCATGTCCTCATCATCCTCCCCTTCTTGAAAATAAAGCCGTCCTCGGCGTTGCTTAATCTGAAATGTGGCTAACAAAAGAGACAAGGTGTACATGTTGTATATGTATATGTCATCCATTTTTACTTCCCTTGATTTTTGCATATATGACACATGAATAGATGAGTAACTTGCATAGTTCATAAAATCTAAAGCCAAAAAATTAGCACAAGAAGTAGAAGGCATGAAAATATTGCAAGCACATATAAGTGAAGCTCTTATTCATTTCAAAAGATTGACAATGTTCATCATTAAACCATCCCAACATTGATGAATAAACCTTACTTGCATCAAATTTACATGCTACAACATGCTTAAATAAGCAAACATGCAATAAGTCATTCAACACAGAATCATCACCAAGATTAGACGTCATATCAAAATGATTAAACATTGGTTCTTTTGCATCAATAGTTAATTCAATGGGTGCACTCAAAATTGTTGGTATTTCAGTTGTTTGATCACATGGCAAAGTCAAATTATCAACGTAGTCCTCTAAAATAGGTGGTGCGATCAAAGTAGTGGGTAGCTCATCAGATGGTGCATTCAAATTGACAAAGCATTCATCATTCTCATGTAGAGATGGAAGATCGGTACCTTTGTCATTACCTCTTATGATCAACTCAGATGATGTAGCCACTCTCGGGGGCGATGTGTCACATGGTGGAGGTGATGTAGTCCTGACAACAACGGATGTGGTTGTCATAGTATGCCTAGTAGTTGAAGGAACAATCATATCAACTCTTGGAATGTGCACCGTGCGCTTGTTCTCCTCGTGGCCAACACGTCGTTTTATTTCCTGTTCAGCTTTGCAAGCAAGATGAAACAACTGGTCCATAGGATAACACTCTTCATGAATTAGTATCTCTTGAATATCACGGTTTAATCCTCCCCAAAATCTATCCATAAAATCATCTTCACTTTCTTCTAAAGAGGAATGCAACAAGGTAGTTTGTAAATCATCATAATATTTTGTTACAGTTTCACTACCTTGTTTTAAGTGTTGCAACTTCTTAATCATGTCACGAGTATAATAAGCAGGGACGAAAGTATGTCGCATGGCAAGTTTCAAATCATCCCAAGTAGTAAGTATATAATCAGGGTGTAACCGACAATATTCACTCCACCAAACCAAAGCATAACCAGTGAAAGAACCAACCGCAACCTTAACCTTTTTATGTTCATCGAAATTATGGGAAGCAAATATATTTTTTATGTCGAACTCCCATTCAATATATAAAGCAGGTTTAAAACGGCCATTAAATGGTGGTATAGATACATTAACCTGATCATGTGCATTTGGATGTTTGTGCACCTCTCGTGACGGTTGTAGTATTTGCAAAGGTGGTGGCACGTCTCCCGCGATCGACAAAGCCCATGAATTGACTCTGGATCCTGTCATGATTAGTAGAACAAGAAACAAAACCCAAAAATAATGTTCCTATAACTACTAGGATGTGGTGGTAAAACGCTCACAGTAAAGCAAATATCAATGTCTTACAAGTTCTTACCATGCAGCAGGCGGTGATCGGCAACCAGCGGTGTCAAGTAACTCCAAATATTGAGTAAAGCGATTGCCAGGGGAGCGTACGTATACACGGTGTAGAAATATGTGGAGCTGGGTTGGCTATATATGGTAGCAAAAGATTAGCAATAATCAATTCAAAGATGCAATGTTGAATAAACGCTCAACGACGGTACTGTGCTGGTCCTAGGCTAGACCGGACTAGAGACGCGAGCCTAGAACACTAATGAGGTCACGGCGTAGCACAAGTAGCATCAATGAAGGATACTAAGTAGCTCTTGACAGCAAGATATAAGTGAAGATCACAACAGTAGTGAAGATAATTAGGTGAAACAACAGCCAAGCAGGATATATCAACAACTTTGTCTCCAACTTTCCTCTGAAAAAGTTTGTGCCGATTTTTTTGTTTTTTTTTCTTCTCTCTTTTTTTTTCCTCACACATTTTTTTTCTTTCTCTCCTTTTTTTTCTCTGACTTGTTTTTCCTTTTTTTCTCTCGTTTTTTTCTCTCTTTTTTTCTCCCTCTTTCCAAAACAAACTAGATAAGATGCAGATTGGATCAAGTGAAGATGTGAACGATCTCAACTATTATTATGACAATGAATGGTGGGTAGCACGTGGTGGAAATTGATGGATGGGTGGTGGACAGCGGAAGAGATAATGATGCAGTGGTAGCGTGACTAATGTGAACAGAACTCGAAACTCTAAATGAACTAGACACTAAGACCAGCAACTCGACACGACGATGCAATCGATAATTCAACTATGCAATCAATGAAAAGAAAATTGCAACGGCTCAGACTGGCTTGGACCAAGGATGAATAGATCTAACTCTTTTTTGTGGCTTTTTCTTGGACAATAGGTAAGAAAGTAAATCTAATCTAGGAAAACTGGAAATTCTCACTGAGCAACCTGAAAACTGATACCACTTGATAGAGGCGAGGGTGTCCCGATCTTTCGATGAGATGATAACTATCGATTTGGTGGAGACGACTTTGACGATCCGACTACAAACGTGCACGACGTTGCGCCTTAGCAATCGCTAAACCAATCTCCTGAGGTTACTGACGATGCCAGAAGCACGGTCAGCCTGACCACGAAGGTCTATTCCTGCAAGCAATCGAAGAACGAGCAAGAATATGATAAAGCAATCTGAATATTGCAAATATATATGAGGTATTGATAATGGTGGGGATCCGTAAGCGGTCTTGGTCTGGTCGTTGGACACAAACGAAGTACACGAAGTTGCAATGGCTAACTTTTAACTAAACAAATCCCCAGGAAAAGCTACTAGATGGATCTACTTATATAGGAGCAAGGGGTGGCGGCCAAGGAGGTGGGAGGACGTCCCAAGGCAGCCTAAAACTAAATCTAGGTCGTACAAGGCCAATGGGTCCAAGTGGAGGTGATGTAACACCTTTGGACTTGTAGTTTGACTCGGATTCTGCTGCAGCATCAGATTGTTTCGTCCACAACTCAACGCTCCGGACGAATTTGAAGGTGATTCCAATTGGGTTGGAAAGTGCACGAAATCTAGTTTCCAACAAAAAAAGAATCACCCAATTCGGAGTCCGTATGAAAAACTTGTGTGCGTTTTGAGTCAGGTGTGTCTGTGCAGTCCGAATCTGAATCCAGAACGTGAGAGACTTGGACTCTATCTTCTCTTGGGCCAAAAGTGATGTGAGAGAACTTTTTGGACAGCAAATAAACATCTCTTTCTTCCTTATCTTCATATGTGGATTGTACAAATGTCCCATACACCTGCAATTAGACAAAACACAAAAGTGTGTGAAGTATTTTTGTTCTGGATAACATAAATAGATTATTGAATAGTTTGCACTAGAAATCACCTGAAAAATATGCATATATGCAATATTTTTTGTCATATCCAAGGTAGTCATGTCCTCATCATACGGACTCTAAAACAGCCTATACTTAAGTATTTCGAAAATACATGGGCCTGACCCAATAATAAGGTGACGCAACACCTAGAATAGCCTCTGGACGAAATTTATGAAGTGGCATCTTGTATATTTTGTCCAAGGCTTCATGCAATCCTTATGGTGGCTTCAAAGTCCTGAAATCATCACTTGTAACTCCGTTCTTGTTCCCCTTGCGCATGCCATCATCTTCATGCTTGAACTTGCTCCAAGGTTCATCTTTCTTGTCCAAGCTAGGCCCTTCATTTGTAAGCAAAACAAATGTATCCAATTTAGGCAGCATCATATTCTCATGAACATTAGAATCATTACCAAGAAACGAAAGTACCTGATAATTCAATTGGCGTGCACGAGCTCTAGTAATTGGTCCAGTATGTATAGCAGCAGGGGTTGTGGGTGTCACAATGGTATTGATGTCCTCATCACATAGCATTGTTTTTCATTGTGTTGGGGTCGGGGATGATGACGCCCATGTTGTTGATGATTGTTCAACTCGTGGTGTTCTTGGCGTGGAGAGTTGTCAATCTCATGTTGCTCTTGTCGTGGATGATCTCCATTGTCTTCATGATGTTGAGGAACTTGTTGTTTTTGACGTGCTTGTGCAGGATCTTGTCGAGCTCGAAGAGGAGCTGGAGGAACTTGACGATGCACGCGAGATTGAAATCTCCGTTCTTGATTTCTTCATGAAATGCTTCTTCTTATTCTTGCGCTTGTCGGCCTCGGTCGGCTATGGCTCGACTTGAATCTTGGAGGGCTTGTTGCGCCAGAAGTTCTTGAGCTTCATGAAGTTGTTCTTCTTGGTGTTGTGCCTCGGATCTTGAACATTTTGGTGTAGACGCGTTCGCTCTTCCTCTTCATGTTGGCATTGTCGTTGTCGTTCTCGTGCTGGCGCAAAGGCCTCTTGAGTTTGACGTCGTCGGCGCTCTTGAGAGTCGGTGTCGCATAGGGGATTGAGGCTTGCTTGATGATCGTGGTGCGCGGCTCGACGAAGATTGTTCGATCTCGGTGTACTTGAGCCGAAGAGTGTGAAGTCGGAGTGTCGGCTGGAACGGCTCCTTCTTGAAGTCGAAGAAGAGCGGTTGAGCAACAAAGCGCGAATCTCGTCCATCCTTGCCTCATTCTCTTGCTTGTGATCGTCGAGCTTGTGGTCGAAGTAGTCCCTTGTACGTTGCTCGAAAAGTCGCAAGTCAGCGGCAAGGTTGTCGATGCGTTCACTCATAGCTTGTTGCTCTTGATGCAAAGCACGTTGTGCATCTAAGAGGTGACTCTTGGTGACGAAGGAGTTCATGTTGTCATCTTGCTCCATGAAGAGTGGGTTGGTATAAGTACTTGGCCTATCCATCATTCCAAGACAAATGTGAGTGGTAGAAAGAGAAGAACGAATACCAAATGTACCTTGCCCGAAGTTGAAAGTGGATCCAGGATCACTCCAATGTAGGACAAGGAAATAGCACAATTGGTACTAGCTCTTGTCGGTTTCTCACACCTACACAAGTAAAAGCTTTTGGTGGAGCTTGGTTAGGATGGTGGCACAAAATTTGATGCAATTGTAAGTGAGCTTCGATAATGTTGGAAAAGATTCGAAAGATGCAATGTAACAAGTAGACCAAGCATATAAGGTACACGGAAACACACACGCAAAAAGATAAGTGTGGTTGTGCAACCAAGGGTGAGCCAAAATGTGGAATCCGCGAAAATGCTCTTGTTGCACAACACTAGAGAGACGCTAGCACGATTGCACAATAGGCGGATACGAACTTGTGCACAACCTACTAAGAAAAAATGCAACGACTTCTATCCCAAGTATGCTCTATGCAAGGTGTTGCTATGATATGATCCAAGATGATCGAGTATGACAATCTTAATGTTGTATGATGCTATGGTTCTTGCTTAAAAGCTCTTTGCTTATCTTTCCTCTTTGCTTAAAAGCTTGTTTGGCTCTTTGATGTTGGAGCTCTTTTCTCATGCAATGCTTGACGAACCGATATAGCAAGTGAGTATGCGATGACAACTTTGTGACACAAGAGATGACACCAATATATGCAACAATGATGTATGTATGCTATGAGAAGTATGATCACTAATGTGCACAAGTCTCGTTGCCGGCAATACTCAATGGCTAGTCTCAATGGGTAAGCAACACAAAGGAGTAAGGCTATGATGTCTATCAATGTAATGGCAAGAGTGATATGTCCAATACCAAGACGAGGTTACCGGCCTTGCTTCCAGTATGGTGTCAAAATGGTGGCACGAATACCAAGGTCTAGTCGAGGTGGTCGTTGTTGATGAGGATGTAGGACGTCGGTGATGATGTAGGACGCGTCCGTGGCGAAGATGAGCGGCGGTGATATCGATGTCGAACCGTACCTAGATAGCCAAAACACAAAATGATACGGTACCACAACTCAAATGCACAAACCTCGAACAAGCAAAAGTGTCGGAGAGTGAAACGGTCCAAAATGGTTGGGCTATGCGGAAGTGGTGGAGGTATGCGGAAGTATATGCGGTATATGGTGGGCACCGGAACAAAATTTGGTGAAAAATGGACGGAAAACAGGGCGGTGGATGGAGATGTTGCTGCGAGGGGTGATAGAGGCAAAGGTGTCCCGTCTATCGATGAGATGATGGATATCGCTTTGGTGGCAGTCGACTTTGACGATCCGACTACGAACGTGCGAGGACGTCGCGCCTTAGCAATCGCTAAACCAACTCCAAGAGGTTATTGACCACGCCGGAGCACGATCAACCTGACCACGAGGGTCTGTTTCCTGCGAGCAAACGAAGAACAAGCAAGAAACTGAGATTGCAATCTGGATATTGCGAATATAAGATGAAAGCTTTATTGATCAAGGTGGGGTTCTGTGACGCCTTTGTCTGGTTGTTGAACACAAACGAAGTACGCGAAGTTGCAGCTATGGCGAACTTTTAATCTAAACAAAACCCAAAGTCTAAACGATGCCCTAAGGGCTGTATATATGGAGGAAGAGGGGGGAATTTCGTGGCCCTTGGTGGAGGGGTCCGAAATCAACCCTATCTCTTGTTTCCCCACACATACGAACTCTAAAAATAGCCTATACTTATGTATTTCGAAATTACATGGGCCTGGCCCAATAATAAGGTGACGCAGCACCTAAAATAGCCTCGGGACGAAATTTATGAAGTGGCATCTTGTATATTTCGTCCAAGGCTTCATGCACCCATTATGGTGGCTTCAAAGTCCTGAAATCATCACTTCTAACTCCGTTCTTGTTCCCCTTGCGCATGCCATCATCTCCATGCTTGTTCTTGCTCCAATGTTCATCCTTCTCCAAGCTAGGCCCTTCATTTTTAAGCAAACAAATGTATCCAATTTAGGCAGCATCATATTCTCATGAACATTAGAATCATTACCAAGAAACGAAAGTACCTGGCAATTTAGTTGGCATGCACGAGCTCTAGTAATTGGTCCAGTATGTATAGCAGCAGGGGCTGTGGGTGTAACAATTGTATTGATGTCCTCATCATCCTCCCCTTCTTGAAATGAAGTCGTCCTCGACGGAAGTTCATCTTCCTCACCCAAATAAGGCTTCAAATCTGCAATGTTAAAAGTGGGACTAACCCCAAAATCTGCAGGCAGCTCAAGTTTATATGCATTATCATTTATTTTCTCTAACACCTTAAAGGGACCATCAGCACGTGGCATTAACTTTGATTTGCGCAAATCAGGAAATCTATCCTTACGCAAATGTAACCAAACAAGATCTCCAGGTGCAAACACAACATGTTTTCTACCCTTATCTCCAGCAAGTTTATATTTAGCATTCATACGCTCAATGTTTTCCTTAGTTAACTCATGCATTTTTAAAATCAATTCAGCATGTTGTTTAACATCAAAATTAACCTTCTCCGAAGATGGAAGAGGCAACAAATCAATAGGTGCACGAGGTAGGAAACCATACACAACTTCAAAAGGGCACATCTTAGTAGTAGAATGCAATGAACGATTATAAGCAAATTCAATATGAGGCAAGCATTCCTCCCACATTTTCTTATTATTCTTCAAAACAGCCCTAATCATAGTAGACAACGTTCTATTGACTACTTCAGTTTGTCCATCAGTTTGGGGGTGACAAGTAGTACTAAAAAGCAGTTTAGTCCCCAACTTAGCCCATAAACATCTCCAAAAGTGGCTAAGAAATTTAGTATCACGATCTGAAACAATAGTATGTGGCACACCATGCAAGCGAATAATTTCACGAAAGAACAAATCAGCAACATTAACAGCATCATCACTTTTATGACATGGTATAAAGTGTGCCATTTTCGAGAATCTATCCACGACAACAAATATGCTATCCCTCCCCTTCTTTGTTCGAGGTAAACCTAAAACAAAGTCCATAGATATATCCTCCCAAGGAACACTAGGTACAGGCAAAGGCATATATAAACCATGAGGATTGAGTCGTGACTTAGCTTTTTGACATGTAGTGCAGCGAGCAATAAAACGCTCAACATCCCGTCTCATCTTTGGCCAAAAGAAATGTGTAGCAAGTACGTCCTCCGTCTTCTTCATGCCAAAGTGTCCCATTAATCCTCCTCCATGCGCCTCCTGCAACAACAAAAGACGAACGAAGCTAGCTGGAATGCATAGCTTGTTAGCACGAAACACAAATCCATCGTTAACAACAAACTTGTTCCACATTCTTCCTTCTTTACAATTCTGCATTACATCTTTAAAATCAGCATCATGCACATATTGATCTTTGATGGTCTCCAAACCAAATATTTTGAAGTCAAGTTGTGAAAGCATAGTATAGCGACGAGACAATGCATCAGCAATAACATTTTCTTTTCCCTTCTTGTGTTTAATGACATAAGGGAAAGTCTCAATGAATTCAACCCATTTAGCATGTCTACGATTCAGTTTAGCTTGACTTTTAATATGTTTCAAAGATTCACGATCAGAATGTATAACAAATTCTTTGGGCCATAAATAATGTTGCCATGTTTCTAAAGTCCGAACAAGAGCATATAATTCTTTATCATAAGTAGAATAATTCAGACTAGGCCCACTCAATTTTTCAGAAAAGTATGCAACAGGTTTGCCATCTTGTAATAACACACCTCATAATCCAATTCCACTAGCATCACATTCAAGCTCAAAAGTCTTATTAAAATCAGGAAGTTGGAGTAAAGGAGCATGTGTCAACTTATCTTTCAATACCGTGAAGGCTTCTTCTTGTGCGGTACCCCAAAAAAAAGGCACATCTTTCTTTGTAAGCTCATTGAGAGGTGCAGCAATGGTGCTGAAATCTCTCACAAAACGCCTATAGAATCCAGCAAGGCCAAGAAAACTCCTCACTTGTGTGACCGTTTTGGGCTGCGGCCAACTCTTAATAGCTTCAATCTTGGCTTTATCAACTTCAATTCCCTGTGGAGTAACAACATAGCCAAGAAAAGATACTCGGTCGGTGCAAAAGGTGCACTTCCCAAGGTTACCAAACAAACGTGCATCACGTAGAGCAATAAAAACAGCACGTAAATGTTCCAAATGTCTTTCCAAAGATCTGCTATAAATCAATATGTCATCAAAGTAAACTACCACAAATCGTCCAATGAAAGCATGTAAAACTTCGTTCATTAATCTCATGAAAGTACTAGGTGCATTAGTTAACCCAAAAGGCATGACTAACCACTCATATAATCCAAACTTAGTTTTAAATGCTGTTTTCCATTCATCTCCCAATTTCATACGAATTTGATGGTAGCCACTACACAAATCAACTTTGGAGAATGTTGTAGAGCCACTCAATTCATCAAGCATATCATCTAGCCTAGGAATAGGATGACGATAACGAATAGTAATATTATTAATGCCTCTACAATCAACACACATACGTGATGTACCATCCTTTTTCGGCACTAGAATAATAGGAACAGCACAAGGACTAAGGGATTCGCGTATATATCCTTTGTCGAGAGGCTCTTGTACTTGACACATAATCTCCTTCGTCTCCTCTGGATTGGTACGGTATGGTGCACGGTTTGGCAGTGAAGCACCGGGAATTAAGTCAATCTGATGCTCAATCCCTCGAATAGGCGGTAATCCCGGTGGCACGTCTTGTGGAAAAACGTCAGCGAACTCCTGCAAAATGTTAGTGACAGCAGGAGGCAAAGAGGAAGGCACGTCCTCGAATGAAAATAATGCCTCTTTGCACACAAAAGCATAGCAAAAAGATTTGCTGAAATCTAGCTCATCAATATCAGATTTGGTGGCAAATAAACATGCACTTTTCAATTTAATTTCAGAAGCAACACTAGATGGTTTATTATTATGCTTCATTTGTTGCTCAAATTCTTTTGCCACAATCTGATTTTCACTCTTATTCTTCTGCTGTTTTGCTTTATTAGCTCTATTAATATCATCTTTCAAAATGGAATCAGGAGTCATAGGAAGCAAAGTAATATTTTTATCCTTATGAACAAGAGTATAGTGATTGTTTCTACCATGGTGTACAGAATTTTTATCAAATTGCCATGGTCTACCAAGTAATAAGGAACATGCTTGCATAGGTACCACATCACAATCAACATAATCAGCATATGTAGAGATACTAAAATGCACACGAACAGTACGTGTTACCTTAACCTTGCCGCTGTTGTTGAACCATTGGATGTAGTAAGGATGTGGATGTGGTCTTGTGGTGAGAGAAAGCTTCTCCACCATCTCCATGCTAGCCAAGTTGTTGCAGCTCCCTCCGTCTATTATGACGCGCACAGAACATTCCTTCACAACTCCCTTGGTATGGAACAAATTGTGCCTCTGATTTTGCTCAGCTTGTGTGACCTGCACACTCAAAACACGTTGAGCAACTAAACATTCATACCTGTCAGCGTCTTCAGGAGCCATGTATTGCGTCTCATGATCAGAATCATCTCCACCATGTTCTTCACGTGTAATAAGAGCCAATGTGTCCTCATCATAGTCACTAGCGGACTCATATCCACCATCCGCGGTAGCAATCATCACACGCGGAGATTTGCATTCTCTCGCATAATGACCTCCTCCCTTACAACGACGACAAATAATATCACTTGTGTGCCCTGTTGATGCCCTGGAAGAAGAAGAACTCTGTGCAGGCCCGGCAGGTGCGCTCTTGGCAGATAATGGTGGTTGTTCCTGTTTTCTTGTATCACGGCTGTAGGAGGCACCTGATTGAGGTGCTGGTGCAGTTGAAGTAGAAGATGCACGCGGCGTCCATGAGGAAGGTCGGCCTGCAGAAAAGTTAGTTCGCGCCAATGCTTGTCGATCCTGCACTTCACGTTCAGCTTTACAAGCAAGATGGAATAAACGAGTGATATTAGTATACTCCTTATAGTCTAGAATGGTCTGAATCTCTCTATTTAATCCACCCAGAAAACGTGCAAGCATAGCTTCATTCTCCTCAACAATACCACATCGAATCATACCAGTTTGTAATTCCTGATAATATTCTTCTACAGAATTTTTTCCTTGTCTTAAACGCTGCAATTTTTGAAGCAATTCACGTTGATAATATGGTGGAACCCAACGCGTATGCATAGCGGTTTTCAAAGCATCCCAAGTAGTTGGAATAGGATATAATCTACAATGTTCAGACCACCAGACACATGCAAAACTAGTGAAAGCACAAACAGCAGCAGCAACCCGTCTCTCCTCGGGTTATTGTAAACATGTAAAACGTTGTTCAGTTTCTAACTCCCAAGTAAGATATATATCAGGAACATATCTACCCTCAAATGTTGGAATATTCAATTTCAGTTTAGGAATATGGACATCATCTCGTACCTGAGGTGGTGGTGCAGGCCTACCATTATGAATATGATAGAGGCGGGGGTGTCCCGATCTTTCGATGAGATGATAACTATCGATTTGGTGGAGACGACTTTGACGATCCGACTACAAACATGCACGACGTTGCGCCTTAGCAATCGCTAAACCAATCTCCTGAGGTTACTGACGATGCTGGAAGCACGGCCAGCCTGACCACGAAGGTCTATTCCTGCAAGCAATCGAAGAACGAGCAAGAATATGATAAAGCAATCTGAATATTGCAAATATATATGAGGTATTGATAATGGTGGGGATCCGGAAGCGGTCTTGGTCTGGTCGTTGGACACAAACGAAGTACACGAAGTTGCAATGGCTAACTTTTAACTAAACAAATCCCCCGGAAAAGCTACTAGATGGATCTACTTATATAGGAGCAAGGGGTGGCGACCAAGGAGGTGGGAGGACGTCCCAAGGCAGCCTAAAACTAAATCTAGGTCGTACAAGGCCAATGGGCCCAAGTGGAGGTGATGTAACACCTTTGGACTTGTAGTTTGACTCGGATTCTGCTGCAGCATCAGATTGTTTCGTCCACAACTCAACGCTCTGGACGAATTTGAAGGTGATTCCAATTGGGTTAGAAAGTGCACGAAATCTAGTTTCCAACAAAAAAAGAATCACCCAATTTGGAGTCCGTATGAAAAACTTGTGTGCGTTTTGAGTCAGGTATGTCTGTGCAGTCCGAATCTGAATCCAGAACGTGAGAGACTTGGACTCTATCTTCTCTTGGGCCAAAAGTGACGTGAGAGAACTTTTTGGACAGCAAATAAACATCTCTTTCTTTCTTATCTTCATATGTGGATTGTACAAATGTCCCATACACCTGCAATTAGACAAAACACAAAAGTGTGTGAAGTATTTTTGTTCTGGATAACATAAATAGATTATTGAATAGTTTGCACTAGAAATCACCTGACAAATATGCATATATGCAATATTTTTGGTCATATCCAAGGTAGTCATGTCCTCATCATCCTCCCCTTCTTGAAAATAAAGCCGTCCTCGGCGTTGCTTAATCTGAAATGTGGCTAACAAAAGAGACAAGGTGTACATGTTGTATATGTATATGTCATCCATTTTTACTTCCCTTGATTTTTGCATATATGACACATGAATAGATGAGTAACTTGCATAGTTCATAAAATTTAAAGCCAAAAAATTAGCACAAGAAGTAGAAGCCATGAAAATATTGCAACTCAGTTTGCACATATAAGTGAAGCTCTTATTCATTTCAAAAGATTGACAATGTTCATCATTAAACCATCCCAACATTGGTGAATAAACCTTACTTGCATCAAATTTACATGCTACAACATGCTTAAATAAGCAAACATGCAATAAGTCATTCAACACAGAATCATCACCAAGATTAGAGGTCATATCAAAATGATTAAACATTGGTTCTTTTGCATCAATAGTTAATTCAATGGGTGCACTCAAAATTGTTGGTATTTCAGTTGTTTGATCACATGGCAAAGTCAAATTATCAACGTAGTCCTCTAAAATAGGTGGTGTGATCAAAGTAGTGGGTAGCTCATCAGATGGTGCATTCAAATTGACAAGGCATTCATCATTCTCATGTAGAGATGGATGATCAGTACCTTTGTCATTACCTCTTATGATCAACTCAGATGATGTAGCCACTCTCGGGGGCGATGTGTCACATGGTGGAGGTGATGTAGTCCTGACAACAACGGATGTGGTTGTCATAGTATGCCTAGTAGTTGAAGGAACAATCATATCAACTCTTGGAATGTGCATCATGCGCTTGTTCTCCTCGTGGCCAACACGTCGTTTTATTTCCTGTTCAGCTTTGCAAGCAAGATGAAACAAATGGTCCATAGGATAACACTCTTCATGAATTAGTATCTCTTGAATATCACGGTTTAATCCTCCCCAAAATCTATCCATAAAATCATCTTCACTTTCTTCTAAAGAGGAATGCAACAAGGTAGTTTGTAAATCATCATAATATTTTGTTACAGTTTCACTACCTTGTTTTAACTGTTGCAACTTCTTAATCATGTCACGAGTATAATAAGCAGGGACGAAAGTATGTCGCATGGCAAGTTTCAAATCATCCCAAGTAGTAGGTATATAATCAGGGTGTAACCGACAATATTCACTCCACCAAACCAAAGCATAACCAGTGAAAGAACCAACCGCAACCTTAACCTTTTTATGTTCATTGAAATTATGGGAAGCAAATATATTTTTTATGTCGAACTCCCATTCAATATATAAAGCAGGTTTAAAACGGCCATTAAATGGTGGTATAGATACATTAACCTGATCATGTGCATTTGGATGTTTGTGCACCTCACGTGACGGTTGTGGTATTTGCAAAGGTGGTGGCACGTCTCCCGCGATCGACAAAGCCCATGAATTGACTCTGGATCCTGTCATGATTAGTAGAACAAGAAACAAAACCCAAAAATAATGTTCCTATAACTACTAGGATGTGGTGGTAAAACGCTCACAGTAAAGCAAATATCAATGTCTTACAAGTTCTTACCATGCAGCAGGCGGTGATCGGCAACCAGCGGTGTCAAGTAACTCCGAATATTGAGTAAAGCGATTGCCAGGGGAGCGTACGTATACACGGTGTAGAAATATGTGGAGCTGGGTTGGCTATATATGGTAGCAAAAGATTAGCAATAATCAATTCAAAGATGCAATGTCGAATAAACGCTCAACGACGGTACTGTGCTGGTCCTAGGCTAGACCGGACTAGAGACGCGAGCCTAGAACACTAATGAGGTCACGGCGTAGCATAACTAGCATCAATGAAGGATACTAAGTAGCTCTTGACAGCAAGATATAAGTGAAGATCACAACGGCAGTGAATATAATGATGAAAAACAACTGCCAAGCAGGATATACAACAACTCTCTCTCCAACTTTCCTCTTGAAAAGTTTGAGACAATTTTCTGATAAATTCTTTCAAAAAATGCTACTAACTCAAGCTTTCCAATGCAAAAAGAATCACTCAATTCCGAGTTGATATGAGAAGTCAAAGAATTCTAAAACTGGCCTGAAAAATTGGAACAAGTTGTGTTCACGAACTTCGGAGGGCAAAAAGACCTATTTAGAAGCCGATTTTGAGGTGTCAAATATTGAACTACCTTCCGCAACTATTTAGATGCGGCTCGTCGCTATCTTCAATTTGAGTACTCACGGAGCCAAAACGGACTTCGTATGAGGAAGATACACCTGTTTTACTAAACAGTGCGCAAAACAGATTCCAATCCGAATTCAGGTACGAGATTGATTCTAGATAGATCCAATTTTTTTCTTCTCTCTTTTTTTTCTCACGCTTTTTTTTTCTTCTCTCTCTTTTTCTTTCCTTTTTTTCTCTTTTTTTTCTCTATCTTTTTTTTCTCCCTCTTTCCAAGACAAACTAGATAAGATGCAGATTGGATCAGGCGAAGATGTGAATGACCTCAACTATGATTATGACAATGAACAGTGCATAGCACGTGGTGGAAATTAATAGATGGGATGGTGGACAGCGGAACGGATAATGATGCAGCGGCGGCGTGACTAATGTGAACAGAACTCGAAACTCTAAAGGAACTAGACACTAAGACCAGCAACTGACACGACGATGCAACCGATAATTCAACTATGCAAGCAATGAATAGAAAATTGCACAGGCTCAGACTGGCTTGGATAAAGGATGAACAGACCTAACTTTTTTTTGTGGCTTTTTCTTGGACAATAGGTAAGAAAATAAATCTAATCTAAGAAAAACTGAAAATTCTCACCGAGCAACCTGAAAACTGATACCACTTGATAGAGGCGGGGGTGTCCCGATCTTTCGATGAGATGATAACTATCGATTTGGTGGAGACGACTTTGACGATCCGACTACAAACGTGCACGACGTTGCGCCTTAGCAATCGCTAAACCAATCTCCTGAGGTTACTGACGATGCTGGAAGCACGGTCAGCCTGACCACGAAGGTCTATTCCTGCAAGCAATCGAAGAACGAGCAAGAATATGATAAAGCAATCTGAATATTGCAAATATATATGAGGTATTGATAATGGTGGGGATCCGGAAGCGGTCTTGGTCTGGTCGTTGGACACAAACGAAGTACACGAAGTTGCAATGGCTAACTTTTAACTAAACAAATCCCCCGGAAAAGCTACTAGATGGATCTACTTATATAGGAGCAAGGGGTGGCGGCCAAGGAGGTGGGAGGACGTCCCAAGGCAGCCTAAAACTAAATCTAGGTCGTACAAGGCCAATGGGCCCAAGTGGAGGTGATGTAACACCTTTGGACTTGTAGTTTGACTCGGATTCTGCTGCAGCATCAGATTGTTTCGTCCACAACTCAACGCTCTGGACGAATTTGAAGGTGATTCCAATTGGATTGGAAAGTGCACGAAAACTAGTTTCCAACAAAAAAAGAATCACCCAATTTGGAGTCCGTATGAAAAACTTGTGTGCGTTTTGAGTCAGGTATGTCTGTGCAGTCCGAATCTGAATCCAGAACGTGAGAGACTTGGACTCTATCTTCTCTTGGGCCAAAAGTGACGTGAGAGAACTTTTTGGACAGCAAATAAACATCTCTTTCTTCCTTATCTTCATATGTGGATTGTACAAATGTCCCATACACCTGCAATTAGACAAAAAACAAAAGTGTGTGAAGTATTTTTGTTCTGGATAACATAAATAGATTATTGAATAGTTTGCACTAGAAATCACCTGACAAATATGCATATATGCAATATTTTTGGTCATATCCAAGGTAGTCATGTCCTCATCAGAATATATACCTGAGGTCGACCTGGTGGTGGTGGTGCTGGTGGCTGCACATAGTTCGGATTTTGATCAACCTCATCCTCATAATCTCCCACATAATCATCATCCTCCTGGGTACCAGCAGCAGCAGTAGCAGGAGCCAAAGAAGCACCAACAGCAGTAGCAGCGGCACCATAATTTTGTCCTGGCTCAATAGGAACACGCTGTGCTCGTCCATACTGATTCGGAAGGGGGCGTAGTTGTTGTTGTTGCAGAGGTGCGACAGGTGCAGCCGGTGGTGGAAGACGCACAAGCAGTTCATTAAATCTGTTATCGAGCTTTGTTTCGAACGTCTTCTCAAGGCCAGTAATCTTCTCCATGGCCTCTTCAAAATTGTTCAGCACATCTTGCACCTGTTCAGTCATCATTTGCTGAAACTTATCATGAAGCTCCTTGTTCGATAAGTTCTCCCAGTCAATCTCGTCGGCTTGTGATCCTGGCATGGTTAGCAGCAATAGAAACACACAAGAATATGATCCTACAGACTACTAAGAAGTTGTGTGTATCACAAACCCGTCAAGCAAACCTCAAATTCTTACCAGTTCTTACCCAGCAGCAGGTGATGATCGGCAACCATTGTAGTCAAAACTTTTCAAAGCTTGGATAGAGCGATTACCAGGGAAAGTCAAACGCACGACGTAGATGTATGTGGAGCTGGGAAGGCTTATAATATGGTAGCAAAAAGGGTCAGCAATAATCAATACAGAGATGCAAAGTTGAATAAACGCTCAACGACGGTACTGTGCTGGTCCTAGGCTAGACCGTGCTAGAGACGCGAGCCTAGAACACTAACAAAATCACGGCGCTGCACGTAAACAAGGGAAAAGCACACTCTCGATTTTTTTTTCGCTCTTTTTTTTTGCGCTGCTTCTTTTTTGCGCTACTCTCTTTTTTTTTGCGAAAAATCACTATAGTGGCGAGTGTCTCAAAACTCTTCCCAGGTCAAACTGACAGGATGTGATGAGGACATGACTACCTTGGATATGACCAAAAATATTGCATATATGCATATTTGTCAGGTGATTTCTAGTGCAAACTATTCAATAATCTATTTATGTTATCCAGAACAAAAATACTTCACACACTTTTGTGTTTTGTCTAATTGCAGGTGTATGGGACATTTGTACAATCCACATATGAAGATAAGGAAGAAAGAGATGTTTATTTGCTGTCCAAAAAGTTCTCTCACGTCACTTTTGGCCCAAGAGAAGATAGAGTCCAAGTCTCTCACGTTCTGGATTCAGATTCAGACTACACAGACATACCTGACTCAAAATGCACACAAGTTTTTCATACGGACTCCGAATTGGGTGATTCTTTTTTTGTTGGAAACTAGATTTCGTGCACTTTCCAACCCAATTGGAATCACCTTCAAATTCGTCCGGAGCGTTGAGTTGTGGACGAAACAATCTGATGCTGCAGCAGAATCCGAGTCAAACTACAAGTCCAAAGGTGTTACATCACCTCCACTTGGGCCCATTGGCCTTGTACGACCTAGATTTAGTTTTAGGCTGCCTTGGGACGTCCTCCCACCTCCTTGGCCGCCACCCTTTGCTCCTATATAAGTAGATCCATCTAGTAGCTTTTCCTTGGGATTTGTTTAGTTAAAAGTTAGCCATTGCAACTTCGTGTGCTTCGTTTGTGTCCAACGACCAGACCAAGACCACTTTTCGGATCCCCACCATTATCAATACTTCATACATATTCGCGATATTCAGATTGCTTTTATCATATTCTTGCTTGTTCTTTGATTGCTTGCAGGAATAGACCTTCGTGGTCAGGTTGATCGTGCTCCGGCGTGGTCAATACCCTCTCGGAGTTGGTTTAGCGATTGCTAAGGCACAACGTCGTTGCACGTTTGTAGTCGGATCGTCAAAGTCGTCTCCACCAAATCGATAGTTATCATCTCATCGAAAGATCGGGACACCCCCGCCTCTATCA
>NW_025228067.1:548174-561764 GCF_018294505.1 Triticum aestivum
CTTTATTGATCAAGGTGGGGTTCTGTGACGCCTTTGTCTGGTCGTTGAACACAAACGAAGTACGCGAAGTTGCAGCTATGGCGAACTTTTAATCTAAACAAAACCCAAAGTCTAAACGATGCCCTAAGGGCTGTATATATGGAGGAAGAGGGGGGAATTTCGTGGCCCTTGGTGGAGGGGTCCGAAATCAACCCTATCTCTTGTTTCCCTACACATACGGACTCTAAAAATAGCCTATACTTATGTATTTCGAAATTACATGGGCCTGGCCCAATAATAAGGTGACACAGCACCTAAAATAGCCTCGGGACGAAATTTATGAAGTGGCATCTTGTATATTTCGTCCAAGGCTTCATGCACCCATTATGGTGGCTTCAAAGTCCTGAAATCATCACTTGTAACTCCGTTCTTGTTCCCCTTGCGCATGCCATCATCTCCATGCTTGTTCTTGCTCCAATGTTCATCCTTCTCCAAGCTAGGCCCTTCATCTGTAAGCAAAACAAATGTATCCAATTTAGGCAGCATCATATTCTCATGAACATTAGGATCATTACCAAGAAACGAAAGTACCTGGTAATTTAGTTGGCGTGCACGAGCTCTAGTAATTGGTCCAGTATGTATAGCAGCAGGGGCTGTGGGTGTAACAATTGTATTTATGTCCTCATCAAGGGGTCGGATGTCCGTGTAGAAGGCCGGATGTCCAGGCTCTGGATCCGGGGACGAACGGGATGAACACCGCGTGGAGAGGTCAAATCCGGCGAAATTCGGAGGAATTTGTGGATGGGAAGGGGGAAGAGCTAGATCCACTCAACACAAAGCAAATCCACGGATCCAAACCAACAAAATCTCAACACGCCAACAAATCACAAAAAAAATTGAGGCTATTTTTGGTGGGGAATTTTTGAATTAGGATGAAAAACAACAAAACAAGGCTAGAAACACAATGGGGAGGCTCCGAAATCATGATCAACGTGGCTCTGATACCAAGATAATGTAGGGTAGATCCCTAATCGCCCGATCTTTCACGAAAGCAGCGGAACCCGTGAAGAACACGAGGAACATGAGGGGAAAACGGGGGAAAACACAAGGGGAAACACGAGAGGAAACACTAAACCAACAAGAAATAGTCACACATATGTTAGAGCCTCGAGTACATGGAACGATACATGGTACACGATCAACTAGGGACGATACACGGTAACCGGTCTTCTCCGTGAGGAGGTCTTGAATCCATGGGGGGATCTTCCCTTAGAAAGGGGGCTTGAATCAGAGGGATATTCTCCAAAGAGGCCGCGGTCTCTCGCAAGGAGAAGATCCGATATGGATGAGCGTAGCTCTATCTCTCAAATGAGCTATCACAACGCTAATCCTAGAAAGTTGGGCGAGGAGGAGTATAATAGTCTAGGGGGAGAAGGGATACACGGGCCTCGACCCTTCACTGTGCGCAGACAGGGGAGGCTGGACGTCCGGGCCGGTCGGGCCGGATGTCCGGGCTTTCAGACGATGCCGGATGTCCCGGTTGGGAGGCCGGATGTCTGGGCTGGAGTGGTGGCATTTGTTCCTCTCGGGTTCGGAGGGGACGGATTTCCGGGCTGGTGGTTGGATGTCCGGGGGCTTGGGAGAGGCCGGATGTCCGGGCTGTCGGGGCCGAATGTCCGGGGCCTATAGCTTCTGGCGGCTGTGCTGCTGTAGTGGATGATGCTCCAGGGCCGGATGTCCGGGGCCTGGGAGATGTTCTTGGCTCCTTTCGTCAGTTCTCCGCATCCGTGGACTTGGGGACTTGTACATCTTCATGCGATTCTTCAGGAGGGTCCTCTTGGTGCCTAATCATGCACAACACCTCGGACTTAGTAAGTAGCCATGTCTCATGCATAGAAAGTGGAAGTTCGGAGAGGAGTGAGTTCACCTTATCTTTGAAGCCTTGGCTCGGGCTCGTGTCATTGGTCCAGGTGGTGTCGTTGGAGGTGTAGGTGCGTCCATGGGGATGATCTTGGGATGCTCCACATGATAGAGGCGGGGGTGTCCCGATCTTTCGATGAGATGATAACTATCGGTTTGGTGGAGACGACTTTGACAATCCGACTACGAACGTGCACAACGTTGCGCCTTAGCAATCGCTAAACCAATCTCCTGAGGTTACTGACGATGCTGGAAGCACGGTCAGCCTGACCACGAAGGTCTATTCCTGCAAGCAATCGAAGAACGAGCAAGAATATGATAAAGCAATCTGAATATTGCAAATATATATGAAGTATTGATAATGGTGGGGATCCGGAAGCGGTCTTGGTCTGGTCGTTGGACACAAACGAAGTACACAAAGTTGCAATGACTAACTTTTAACTAAACAAATCCCAAGGAAAAGCTACTAGATGGATCTACTTATATAGGAGCAAGGGGTGGCGGCCAAGGAGGTGGGAGGACGTCCCAAGGCAGCCTAAAACTAAATCTAGGTCGTACAAGGCCAATGGGCCCAAGTGGAGGTGATGTAACACCTTTGGACTTGTAGTTTGACTCGGATTCTGCTGCAGCATCAGATTGTTTCGTCCACAACTCAACGCTCCGGACGAATTTGAAGGTGATTCCAATTGGGTTGGAAAGTGCACGAAATCTAGTTTCCAACAAAAAAAGAATCACCCAATTCGGAGTCCGTATGAAAAACTTGTGTGCGTTTTGAGTCAGGTATGTCTGTGCAGTCCGAATCTGAATCCAGAACGTGAGAGACTTGGACTCTATCTTCTCTTGGGCCAAAAGTGACGTGAGAAAACTTTTTGGACAGCAAATAAACATCTCTTTCTTCCTTATCTTCATATGTGGATTGTACAAATGTCCCATACACCTGCAATTAGACAAAAAACAAAAGTGTGTGAAGTATTTTTGTTCTGGATAACATAAATAGATTATTGAATAGTTTGCACTAGAAATCACCTGACAAATATGCATATATGCAATATTTTTGGTCATATCCAAGGTAGTCATGTCCTCATCATCCTCCCCTTCTTGAAAATAAAGCCGTCCTCGGCGTTGCTTAATCTGAAATGTGGCTAACAAAAGAGACAAGGTGTACATGTTGTATATGTATATGTCATCCATTTTTACTTCCCTTGATTTTTGCATATATGACACATGAATAGATGAGTAACTTGCATAGTTCATAAAATCTAAAGCCAAAAAATTAGCACAAGAAGTAGAAGGCATGAAAATATTGCAACTCAGTCTGCACATATAAGTGAAGCTCTTATTCATTTCAAAAGATTGACAATGTTCATCATTAAACCATCCCAACATTGGTGAATAAACCTTACTTGCATCAAATTTACATGCTACAACATGCTTAAATAAGCAAACATGCAATAAGTCATTCAACACAGAATCATCACCAAGATTAGAGGTCATATCAAAATGATTAAACATTGGTTCTTTTGCATCAATAGTTAATTCAATGGGTGCACTCAAAATTGTTGGTATTTCAGTTGTTTGACCACATGGCAAAGTCAAATTATCAACGTAGTCCTCTAAAATAGGTGGTGTGATCAAAGTAGTGGGTAGCTCATCAGATGGTGCATTCAAATTGACAAGGCATTCATCATTCTCATGTAGAGATGGATGATCAGTACCTTTGTCATTACCTCTTATGATCAACTCAGATGATGTAGCCACTCTCGGGGGCAATGTGTCACATGGTGGAGGTGATGTAGTCCTGACAACAACGGATGTGGTTGTCATAGTATGCCTAGTAGTTGAAGGAACAATCATATCAACTCTTGGAATGTGCATCGTGCGCTTGTTCTCCTCGTGGCCAACACGTCGTTTTATTTCCTGTTCAACTTTGCAAGCAAGATGAAACAAATGGTCCATAGGATAACACTCTTCATGAATTAGTATCTCTTGAATATCACGGTTTAATCCTCCCCAAAATCTATCCATAAAATCATCTTCACTTTCTTCTAAAGAGGAATGCAACAAGGTAGTTTGTAAATCATCATAATATTTTGTTACAGTTTCACTACCTTGTTTTAACTGTTGCAACTTCTTAATCATGTCACGAGTATAATAAGCAGGGACGAAAGTATGTCGCATGGCAAGTTTCAAATCATCCCAAGTAGTAGGTATATAATCAGGGTGTAACCGACAATATTCACTCCACCAAACCAAAGCATAACCAGTGAAAGAACCAACCGCAACCTTAACCTTTTTATGTTCATTGAAATTATGGGAAGCAAATATATTTTTTATGTCGAACTCCCATTCAATATATAAAGCAGGTTTAAAACGGCCATTAAATGGTGGTATAGATACATTAACCTGATCATGTGCATTTGGATGTTTGTGCACCTCACGTGACGGTTGTGGTATTTGCAAAGGTGGTGGCACGTCTCCCGCGATCGACAAAGCCCATGAATTGACTCTGGATCCTGTCATGATTAGTAGAACAAGAAACAAAACCCAAAAATAATGTTCCTATAACTACTAGGATGTGGTGGTAAAACGCTCACAGTAAAGCAAATATCAATGTCTTACAAGTTCTTACCATGCAGCAGGCGGTGATCGGCAACCAGCGGTGTCAAGTAACTCCGAATATTGAGTAAAGCGATTGCCAGGGGAGCGTACGTATACACGGTGTAGAAATATGTGGAGCTGGGTTGGCTATATATGGTAGCAAAAGATTAGCAATAATCAATTCAAAGATGCAATGTTGAATAAACGCTCAACGACGGTACTGTGCTGGTCCTAGGCTAGACCGAACTAGAGACGCGAGCCTAGAACACTAATGAGGTCACGTCGTAGCACAACTAGCATCAATGAAGGACACTAAGTAGCTCTGGACAGCAAGATATAAGTGAAGATCACAACGGCAGTAAAGATAATGAGGTGAAACAACAGCCAAGCAGGATATATCAACAACTTTGTCTCCAACTTTCCTCTGAAAAAGTTTGTGCCGATTTTTTTGTTTTTTTTCTTCTCTTTTTTTTCCTCACACTTTTTTTTCTTTCTCTGACTTTTTTTTTTCTCCCTTTTTTTTTCTCTCGTTTTTTTTTCTCTCTTTTTTTCTCCCTCTTTCCAAAACAAACTAGATAAGATGCAGATTGGATCAAGTGAAGATGTGAACGATCTCAACTATTATTATGACAATGAATGATGGGTAGCACGTGGTGGAAATTGATGGATGGGTGGTGGACAGCGGAAGAGATAATGATGCAGCGGTAGCGTGACTAATGTGAACAGAACTCGAAACTCTAAACGAACTAGACACTAAGACCAGCAACTCGACACGACGATGCAACCGATAATTCAACTATGCAAGCAATGAAAAGAAAATTGCAAAGGCTCAGACTGGCTTGGACCAAGGATGAATAGATCTAACTCTTTTTTGTGGCTTTTTCTTGGACAATAGGTAAGAAAATAAATCTAATCTAGGAAAACTGGAAATTCTCACCGAGCAACCTGAAAACTGATACCACTTGATAGAGGCGAGGGTGTCCCGATCTTTCGATGAGATGATAACTATCGATTTGGTGGAGACGACTTTGACGATCCGACTACAAACATGCACGACGTTGCGCCTTAGCAATCGCTAAACCAATCTCCTGAGGTTACTGACGATGCCGGAAGCACGGTCAGCCTGACCACGAAGGTCTATTCCTGCAAGCAATCGAAGAACGAGCAAGAATATGATAAAGCAATCTGAATATTGCAAATATATATGAGGTATTGATAATGGTGGGGATCCGTAAGCGGTCTTGGTCTGATCGTTGGACACAAACGAAGTACACGAAGTTGCAATGGCTAACTTTTAACTAAACAAATCCCAAGGAAAAGCTACTAGATGGATCTACTTATATAGGAGCAAGGGGTGGCGGCCAAGGAGGTGGGAGGACGTCCCAAGGCAGCCTAAAACTAAATCTAGGTCGTACAAGGCCAATGGGCCCAAGTGGAGGTGATGTAACACCTTTGGACTTGTAGTTTGACTCGGATTCTGCTGCATCATCAGATTGTTTCGTCCACAACTCAACGCTCCGGACGAATTTGAAGGTGATTCCAATTGGGTTGGAAAGTGCACGAAATCTAGTTTCCAACAAAAAAAGAATCACCCAATTCGGAGTCCGTATGAAAAACTTGTGTGCGTTTTGAGTCAGGTATGTCTGTGCAGTCCGAATCTGAATCCAGAACGTGAGAAACTTGGACTCTATCTTCTCTTGGGCCAAAAGTGACGTGAGAGAACTTTTTGAACAGCAAATAAACATCTCTTTCTTCCTTATCTTCATATGTGGATTGTACAAATGTCCCATACACCTGCAATTAGACAAAACACAAAAGTGTGTGAAGTATTTTGGTTCTGGATAACATAAATAGATTATTGAATAGTTTGCACTAGAAATCACCTGACAAATATGCATATATGCAATATTTTTGGTCATATCCAAGGTAGTCATGTCCTCATCATCCTCCCCTTCTTGAAAATAAAGCCGTCATCGGCGTTGCTTAATCTGAAATGTGGCTAACAAAAGAGACAAGGTGTTCATGTTGTATATGTATATGTCATCCATTTTTACTTCCCTTGATTTTTGCATATATAACACATGAATAGATCAGTAACTTGCATAGTTAATAAAATCTAAAGCCAAAAAATTAGCACAAGAAGTAGAAGGCATGAAAATATTGCAACTCAGTTTGCACATATAAGTGAAGCACTTATTCATTTCAAAAGATTGACAATGTTCATCATTAAACCATCCCAACATTGGTGAATAAACCTTACTTGCATCAAATTTACATGCTACAACATGCTTAAATAAGCAAACATGCAATAAGTCATTTAACACAGAATCATCACCAAGATTATAGGTCATATCAAAATGATTAAACATTGGTTCTTTTGCATCAATAGTTAATTCAATGGGTGCACTCAAAATTGTTGGTATTTCAGTTGTTTGATCACATGGCAAAGTCAAATTATCAACGTAGTCCTCCAAAATAGGTGGTGTGATCAAAGTAGTGGGTAGCTCATCAGATGGTGCATTCAAATTGACAAGGCATTCATCATTCTTATGTAGAGATGGAAGATCAGTACCTTTGTCATTACCTCTTATGATCAACTCAGATGATGTAGCCACTCTCGGGGGCGATGTGTCACATGGTGCATTTGGATGTTTGTGCACCTCTCGTGACGGTTGTGGTATTTGCAAAGGTGGTGGCACGTCTCCCGCGATCGACAAAGCCCATGAATTGACTCTGGATCCTGTCATGATTAGTAGAACAAGAAACAAAACCCAAAAATAATGTTTCTATAACTACTAGGATGTGGTGGTAAAACGCTCACAGTAAAGCAAATATCAATGCCTTACAAGTTCTTACCATGCAGCAGGCGGTGATCGGCAACCAGCGGTGTCAAGTAACTCCGAATATTGAGTAAAGCGATTGCCAGGGGAGCGTACGTATACACGGTGTAGAAATATGTGGAGCTGGGTTGGCTATATATGGTAGCAAAAGATTAGCAATAATCAATTCAAAGATGCAATGTTGAATAAACGCTCAACGACGGTACTGTGCTGGTCCTAGGCTAGACCGGACTAGAGACGCGAGCCTAGAACACTAATGAGGTCACGGCGTAGCATAACTAGCATCAATGAAGGATACTAAGTAGCTCTTGACAGCAAGATATAAGTGAAGATCACAACGGCAGTGAAGATAATGATGAAAAACAACTGCCAAGCAGGATATACAACAACTCTCTCTCCAACTTTCCTCTTGAAAAGTTTGAGACAATTTTCTGATAAATTCTTTCAAAAAATGCTACTAACTCAAGCTTTCCAATGCAAAAAGAATCACTCAATTCCGAGTTGATATGAGAAGTCAAAGAATTCTAAAACTGGCCTGAAAAATTGGAACAAGTTGTGTTCACGAACTTCGGAGGGCAAAAAGACCTATTTAGAAGCCGATTTTGAGGTGTCAAATATTGAACTAGCTTCTGCAACTATTTAGATGCGGCTCGTCGCTATCTTCAATTTGAGTACTCACGGAGTCAAAACTGACTTCGTATGAGGAAGATACACCTGTTTGACTGAACAGTGCGCAAAATAGATTCCAATCCGAATTCAGGTACGAGATTGATTCTAGATAGATCCAATTTTTTTTTCTTCTCTCTTTTTTTTTCTCACGCCTTTTTTTTCTTCTCCCTCTTTTTCTTTTTTTTTTCTTTCCTTTTTTCTCTCTTTTATTTCTTTATCTTCTTTTTCTCCCTCTTTCCAAGACAAACTAGATAAGATGCAGATTCGATCAGGCGAAGATGTGAGTGACCTCAACTATGATTATGAAAATAAACAGTGCGTAGCACATGGTGGAAATTGGTGGATGGGATGGTGGACAGCGGATGGGATAATGATGCAGCGGCTGCGTGACTAATGTGAACAGAACTCGAAACTCTAAAGGAACTAGACACTAAGACCAGCAACTCGACACGGCGATGCAACCGATAATTCAATAATGCAAACAATGAAAAGAAAATTGCAAAGGCTCAGTTTGGCTAGGACAAAGGATGAATAGATCTAACTTTTGTTTTGTGGCTTTTTCTTTGACAATAGGTAAGAAAATAAATCTAATCTAGGAAAAACTGGAAATTCTCTCCGAGCAACCTGAAAACTGATACCACTTGATAGAGGCGGGGGTGTCCCGATCTTTCGATGAGATGATAACTATCGGTTTGGTGGAGACGACTTTGACAATCCGACTACGAACGTGCACAACGTTGCGCCTTAGCAATCGCTAAACCAATCTCCTGAGGTTACTGACGATGCTGGAAGCACGGTCAGCCTGACCACGAAGGTCTATTCCTGCAAGCAATCGAAGAACGAGCAAGAATATGATAAAGCAATCTGAATATTGCAAATATATATGAAGTATTGATAATGGTGGGGATCCGGAAGCGGTCTTGGTCTGGTCGTTGGACACAAACGAAGTACACGAAGTTGCAATGGCTAACTTTTAACTAAACAAATCCCAAGGAAAAGCTACTAGATGGATCTACTTATATAGGAGCAAGGGGTGGCGGCCAAGGAGGTGGGAGGACGTCCCAAGTCAGCCTAAAACTAAATCTAGGTCGTACAAGGCCAATGGGCCCAAGTGGAGGTGATGTAACACCTTTGGACTTGTAGTTTGACTCGGATTCTGCTGCAGCATCAGATTGTTTCGTCCACAACTCAACGCTCCGGACGAATTTGAAGGTGATTCCAATTGGGTTGGAAAGTGCACGAAATCTAGTTTCCAACAAGAAAAGAATCACCCCATTCGGAGTCCGTGTGAAAAACTTGTGTGCGTTTTGAGTCAGGTATGTCTGTGAAGTCCGAATCTGAATCCAGAACGTGAGAGACTTGGACTCTATCTTCTCTTGGGCCAAAAGTGACGTGAGAGAACTTTTTGGACAGCAAATAAACATCTCTTTCTTCCTTATCTTCATATGTGGATTGTACAAATGTCCCATACACCTGCAATTAGACAAAACACAAAAGTGTGTGAAGTATTTTTGTTCTGGATAACATAAATAGATTATTGAATAGTTTGCACTAGAAATCACCTGACAAATATGCATATATGCAATATTTTTGGTCATATCCAAGGTAGTCATGTCCTCATCATCCTCCCCTTCTTGAAAATAAAGCCGTCCTCGGCGTTGCTTAATCTGAAATGTGGCTAACAAAAGAGACAAGGTGTACATGTTGTATATGTATATGTCATCCATTTTTACTTCCCTTGATTTTTGCATATATAACACATGAATAGATGAGTAACTTGCATAGTTCATAAAATCTGAAGCCAAAAAATTAGCACAAGAAGTAGAAGGCATGAAAATATTGCAACTCAGTTTGCACATATAAGTGAAGCTCTTATTCATTTCAAAAGATTGACAATGTTCATCATTAAACCATCCCAACATTGGTGAATAAACCTTACTTGTATCAAATTTACATGCTACAACATGCTTAAATAAGCAAACATGCAATAAGTCATTTAACACAGAATCATCACCAAGATTAGAGGTCATATCAAAATGATTAAACATTGGTTCTTTTGCATCAATAGTTAATTCAATGGGTGCACTCAAAATTGTTGGTATTTCAGTTGTTTGATCACATGGCAAAGTCAAATTATCAACGTAGTCCTCTAAAATAGGTGGTGTGATCAAAGTAGTGGGTAACTCATCAGATGGTGCATTCAAATTGACAAGGCATTCATCATTCTCATGTAGAGATGGAAGATCAGTACCTTTGTCATTACCTCTTATGATCAACTCAGATGATGTAGCCACTCTCGGGGGCGATGTGTCACATGGTGGAGGTGATGTAGTCCTGACAACAACGGATGTGGTTGTCATAGTATGCCTAGTAGTTGAAGGAACAATCATATCAACTCTTGGAATGTGCACCGTGCGCTTGTTCTCCTCGTGGCCAACACGTCGTTTTATTTCCTGTTCAGCTTTGCAAGCAAGATGAAACAAATGGTCCATAGGATAACAATCTTCATGAATTAGTATCTCTTGAATATCACGGTTTAATCCTCCCCAAAATCTATCCATAAAATCATCTTCACTTTCTTCTAAAGAGGAATGCAACAAGGTAGTTTGTAAATCATCATAATATTTTGTTACAGTTTCACTACCTTGTTTTAAGTGTTGCAACTTCTTAATCATGTCACGAGTATAATAAGCAGGGACGAAAGTATGTCGCATGGCAAGTTTCAAATCATCCCAAGTAGTAGGTATATAATCAGGGTGTAACCGACAATATTCACTCCCCCAAACCAAAGCATAACCAGTGAAAGAACCAACCGCAACCTTAACCTTTTTATGTTCATCGAAATTATGGGAAGCAAATATATTTTTTATGTCGAACTCCCATTCAATATATAAAGCAGGTTTAAAACGGCCATTAAATGGTGGTATAGATACATTAACCTGATCATGTGCATTTGGATGTTTGTGCACCTCTCGTGACGGTTGTGGTATTTGCAAAGGTGGTGGCACGTCTCCCGCGATCGACAAAGCCCATGAATTGACTCTGGATCCTGTCATGATTAGTAGAACAAGAAACAAAACCCAAAAATAATGTTCATATAACTACTAGGATGTGGTGGTAAAACGCTCACAGTAAAGCAAATATCAATGTCTTACAAGTTCTTACCATGCAGCAGGCGGTGATCGGCAACCAGCGGTGTCAAGTAACTCCGAATATTGAGTAAAGCGATTGCCAGGCGGTGGACAGCGGAAGAGATAATGATGCAGCGGTGGCGTGACTAATGTGAACAGAACTCGAAACTCTAAACGAACTAGACACTAAGACCAGCAACTTACACGACGATGCAACCGATAATTCAACTATGCAAGCAATGAATAGAAAATTGCAAAGGCTCAGACTGGCTTGGATAAAGGATGAACAGATCTAACTTTTTTTTTGTGTGGCTTTTTCTTGGACAATAGGTAAGAAAATAAATCTAATCTAGGAAAACTGGAAATTCTCACCGAGCAACCTGAAAACTGATACCACTTGATAGAGGCGGGGTGTCCCGATCTTTCGATGAGATGATAACTATCGATTTGGTGGAGACGACTTTGACGATCCGACTACAAACGTGCAACGACGTTGTGCCTTAGCAATCGCTAAACCAACTCCGAGAGGTTATTGACCACGCCGGAGCACGATCAACCTGACCACGAAGGTCTATTCCTGCAAGCAATCGAAGAACAAGCAAGAATATGATAAAAGCAATCTGAATATCACGAATATGT
This sequence comes from Triticum aestivum, assembly GCF_018294505.1. Taxonomy (NCBI): domain Eukaryota; kingdom Viridiplantae; phylum Streptophyta; class Magnoliopsida; order Poales; family Poaceae; genus Triticum; species Triticum aestivum. The sequence goes on from NW_025228067.1 coordinate 559,951, forward strand.
ATGAAGTATTGATAATGGTGGGGATCCGAAAAGTGGTCTTGGTCTGGTCGTTGGACACAAACGAAGCACACGAAGTTGCAATGGCTAACTTTTAACTAAACAAATCCCAAGCAAAAGCTACTAGATGGATCTACTTATATAGGAGCAAGGGGTGGCGGCCAAGGAGGTGGGAGGACGTCCCAAGGCAGCCTAAAACTAAATCTAGGTCGTACAAGGCCAATGGGCCCAAGTGGAGGTGATGTAACACCTTTGGACTTGTAGTTTGACTCGGATTCTGCTGCAGCATCAGATTGTTTCGTCCACAACTCAACGCTCCGGACGAATTTGAAGGTGATTCCAATTGGGTTGGAAAGTGCACGAAATCTAGTTTCCAACAAAAAAAGAATCACCCAATTCGGAGTCCGTATGAAAAACTTGTGTGCGTTTTGAGTCAGGTATGTCTGTGCAGTCCGAATCTGAATCCAGAACGTGAGAGACTTGGACTCTATCTTCTCTTGGGCCAAAAGTGACGTGAGAAAACTTTTTGGACAGCAAATAAACATCTCTTTCTTCCTTATCTTCATATGTGGATTGTACAAATGTCCCATACACCTGCAATTAGACAAAAAACAAAAGTGTGTGAAGTATTTTTGTTCTGGATAACATAAATAGATTATTGAATAGTTTGCACTAGAAATCACCTGACAAATATGCATATATGCAATATTTTTGGTCATATTCAAGGTAGTCATGTCCTCATCACCACATCAGGTGTGTTAACATCATGCTAGCAATCATTTGTAAAATAGTCCACTAGTGGGACAAGAGAAGCACCATCACCTATGTTACCTTTGGAGCATCGCTCATGTGTTGTCAGTGAGGTGTCGAAGACCAAGTCGTTGTCATCTTCATCTTGATGGAACCATGTGGGGGGTGTATTATCGTCCACCATGGCCATCATCGTCTCCGTTGGAGGTATGGACTCATCGAGGATAGGTGTGTCGTCATGTCGGAGACCTAGCACCAAAGAAGAAAACCCACTCGGAGTAGAGGTTAGGTTGATAGAAATCATAGTGGACTCACATGCCGTGTCAACTACCTCACTCACTAAGTGTTGTGTCTCACTCACTCCCGGTATGATGCTCTCACTCATATGGTTGGTGGAGTCACTCAAATGGCTCTCAATCTCACATAGGATGTGTGGCATGCTCTCAAGTGTGGGGATAGTGGTGATCACACTCATCCTCTCATAGGAAATGCTCTCGATGTCACGTATGGTGGAGTCACTCATGTCACTCATGTGGTGGTGGCTCTCCTCACATGACAATTGGGGCATCTCGGCATATGTGGGTGTCGGAGAGATGTAGGTGCAAATGTCTCCATGCTCAATCATGTCGTGGTCGTAGCCATGGATGAAGGCCGAAGATGGCACATCATCACTCTCCTCTAAGACCGAACATAAGGTTTCATGTGCGGTCTCGTAGCTTGACTCGGAGTATGAGTCCAATATTGGCGCCGTCCTCATGTTGTTGAAGAGGTTCGCGCTCGTCGCCATGGTCGAAGGGGATGGCCCTAGCTCGACCATCTTGTCGCCGTCTTGTTGTTGGAGGCCCATATGATGTGACACCTCGTAGCTCGTATCCATGACTGAAGGGAATTTCCCATGCTCGGCCATCTTCCTTGAGGGGCTTCCGAAGATGGAAGTGTCGCCCTCAATCGTAGGTGGTCTCCTTGGACTTGATGATGTCGATGTAGGCGAACTCACGGGAAGTAGGAGAAGATGTCGTATGCCCAAAGGCGAAGATGCCTTGATAGCACTTGGCGAAGATGCCAAA
>NW_025228067.1:562375-571637 GCF_018294505.1 Triticum aestivum
TGGTTGTTGTAGTAGCTGTAGCGCCGTCTTGGTGGTGCTCGTCTCGCGGTGTTCTCTTGTGCTCATGAAGTTTGGACTTGGCATGAAGTAGGGCTTGTTGGGACTTGTGCCTTTGCGCTTGGCGAGCATCTTCATGATGATGGTGTCGTTGTCGTGCTTGAGCTTGATGGCGTTCGTCGTCGTCATGCACATGATGCTTGGAGGTGACTTGCCCTTCATGACGAGGTGGATCACGATCGTGATGGTGGTCGCCATGGAGATGTGGACGTCGACGACTTGCGCTTGTATTGCTTGGGCGCTCCGAAGGTGATTGACTTGCTCGCCGCCGCCTTGAAGATGACGAAGGGGAAGTAGACTTGATCAAGGCCCGAATCTCCTCCATCCTTGCATCTTGCTCCTCCTTTTGTGCGGAAAGCTTGTCGTTGATGTAGTCCCTTTTCCTTGCTTTGGAGTGACGAATGTCGATGGAGAGGTTCTCAATGCGCTCTCGCAATCTTGATTGTGCGCCTTGCATTTGTCTTTGTAGATCGAAGATTGACGCTTTGGTGATGTAGTTGTTCACGCCGTCGTTGTTGTGGAAGACCGGAGATGAAATGCCTTGCCTATCCATCACTCCAAGAAAAAATGTGAGTGGTAGAAAGAGAAGAACGAATACCAAATGTACCTTGACCGAAGTTGAAAGTGGATCAATGATCACTCCAATGTGGACAGGGAAATAGCACAGTTGGTACCAATTCTTGTCGGTTTCTCACACCTACACAAGTAAGGCTTATGGTGGAGCTCAGTGAGGATAGTGGCACAAATTTTTTTGATGCAAAATGTTAGCAAGAGTCAATAATGTTGAAAGAGATTCACAAATTTGTAAGTGAAACAAGTATACCAATAGCAATATGTGGCACACGGAAACACACACACGAATAGATAAATGGGGTCGTGCAACCAAGGAATGAGCACAAAATGTGGAATCCATGGAAAATGCTCGTGTTGCACAACTCAAGAGAGACGCTAGCACGATTGCTCTATAGGCGGATACGACACTTGTGCACAACCTATGATATGAAAAATGGATAAACTTTCTATCCCAAGTATGCTATATATGTATGATGTTCCGGTGGTATGATCCAAGATGATCAAATATGACAATCTTATATGCAATGTGGTATGATGCTATGGCACTTGCTTACAAGCTTCTTTGCTCTTTCTCTTTTGCTTAAAATCTTTATTCCTTTTTTGTATATGGCCACAATGTGGAATGCACAAACCAATATAGCAATTGTATATATGCGGGAACAAACTTGAGGCACACGAGATGATATGACACCAATATGATATGGTATGTATGCAATGTATGGTGTAGATCACTAATGTGCATAAGTAACGTTGCCGGCAATACTCAAATGGCTATTCTCGATAGGAAAGTAACGCAAAATGGGCTAGGGGTTATCAATGCAATGGCAAGGGAATATACAATGGAGGGATACCACGATACCGAGATGATATGGAGGTTACCATCCTTGGCGATGATGAGTGGCGGCGATCTTGATGTAGACACCAAGATGATGGAGACGCATCCCTAAGTAGCCGAAACACCTTAGGAAACGGAAAACCCGCGAACTCAAAATCTCAAATGTCAAATGGTGGTAGCGGGAATGCGGTGGTGGTTGCGGAAGCTCAATGGGATTGCGGAAATGGAGGGTAGTGTGGTGGACTGTACACGGTGTTGGAGTTGGAAGCACGGTCCATAAGTAGCCGAAACACCTTAGGAGACACAACTCACAACACAAACAAAATTGGGTTAAGTTGGGGTGGCGGAAGTGTATAGTGGTCAAGTCTATGCGGAAGTGGTGGTGGTGGTTGATGAAGAAGAAACCGTCCCTAAGTAGCCTAGACACCTTAGGAGACTCAAATCACTCCTCAAGCAACCACGAATGCGATGGGGAACAAAATTGGTTAGGTTGCGGAAGTCGGTGGTGGTGTGGCGGAGGATGTGGTGGAAGCCCTAGGCAAATATGCCAAAGTTCCAAAACTTTGATGGGGTCAAATGGTTTTCGTGGTATTTTTGTGAGAAGGGGGATGTCAAGAGCTTCAAAACGAGCTAAAGAACGCGAAAATCGGACTCCGGATGAATTAGTTATGGCCGAAACAAAATTTGAGCGAAATCAGTTTTTACAGGTAACGGACGTCGTGACAAGGTCAGATGTCCGGGGGCCGGACGTCCGGGCGGGCTTGGAAATCCATAAATTCGGCTCGGGTTAGGGGTTCCGGTCGTCCGGAAAAGGTCGGACGTCCGTTCGTTCCAGGGGCTCCAGATGTACGTAAAGTGTTGGTCGTCCGAGGGTCGGGGTCAATGCGAGATGCGAGTTTCGGGACGCGATTTTGGGCGGAATTTGGGGATTTTGGGGTCAAAATAGAGGGGATTTTCATGGATGAAAGATGGGGAAACTTGGGGAGATGCTAGATCCACTTGAAACCAAGCAAATCTATGGATCAAATCCAACAAAACTTCGTCAAATCAACAAATCACAAAAAAATTTAAGGCTATTTTTTGGTCGGGATTTTCGAAATTGGGGAAGAACAGAACAAAATTAGGCTAGAAATGAAGAGGGGAGGCTCCGAAATCATGATCAACGTGGCTCATGATACCAAGATGATATCATGAGACAAGTTGGCTCTCATCCAAGATGATGTAGGTTTGAACCCTAATCGGCCGATCTTTCACGAACGGAGCGGATCCCACGAAGAACACGAAGAACACGAGGAGGGAAACGAGGGGAAAATCACAAGGGGAACACAAGAGAACACTCAAACCAACAAGTATGATCACACATGTGCTAGATCCTCGAAACACGGTAGGAGATACAAGATCCAAAGTCAACAACGGACGGTACATGGTAGCCGGTTCTTCTCCAAAGGAGGTCTTGAGTTCTTCCCTAACAAGGGGTCTTGAATCCGCTTGGGGGATCTTCTCCGGTGGAGGCTCAAATCTCCGAGGAGAAGGTAACCAAGTGGATGAGCAAAGCTCTCACACGAAATATGAGCTAATCCTTTGCTAACCCTCAAATGGTGGAGGTGGAGGAGTATATATAGTCTAGGGCCACGAAGGGGTAAGTGAGGGTGAAGGGATACATGGGCTCGGCCCGATACACTGTGCACAGACAGGCGTCGGACGTCCGACGGGTACCGAATGTCCGGTGGCTCGCGAGGGTGCGGTCGTCCGGTACTTGTCGGACGTCCGGTGTTTTGGCTCGGGGAAGCCATCGTCGGATTTCCGGACAGGGCCGGTCGTCCGGGCGCTGGAGGATGTTGGACGTCCGGTCAGCGTCGGTCGTCCGACCGCTGTAGGTCTCGCTGGCTGGGACTTGGGCTGGCTGGTGAAGACTCCAGGCGTCGGACGTCCGGTCCAGACCTGATAGAGGCGAGGGTCCCGATCTTTCGATGAGATGATAACTATCGATTTGGTGAAGATGACTTTGACGATCCGACTACAAATGTGCACAACGTTGCGCCTTAGCAATCGCTAAACCAACTCCGAGAGGTTATTGACCACGCTGGAGCACAATCAACCTGACCACGAAGGTCTATTCCTACAAGCAATCGAAGAACGAGCAAGAATATGATAAAGCAATCTGAATATTGCGAATATATATGAAGTATTGATAATGGTGGGGATCCGTAAGCGGTCTTGGTCTGGTCGTTGGACACAAACGAAGTACACGAAGTTGCAATGGCTAACTTTTAACTAAACAAATTCCAAGGAAAAGCTACTACATGGATCTACTTATATAGGAGCAAGGGGTGGCGGCCAAGGAGGTGGGAGGACGTCCCAAGGCAGCCTAAAACTAAATCCAGGTCGTACAAGGCCAATGGGCCGAAGTGGAGGTGATGTAACACCTTTGGACTTGTAGTTTGACTCGGATTCTGCTGCAGCATCAGATTGTATTGTCCACAACTCAACGCTCCGGACGAATTTGAAGATGATTCCAATTGTGTTGGAAAGTGCACGAAATCTAGTTTCCAACAAAAAAAGAATCACCCAATTCGGAGTCCGTATGAAAAACTTGTGTGCGTTTTGAGTCAGGTATGTCTGTGCAGTCCGAATCTGAATCCAGAACGTGAGAGACTTGGACTCTATCTTCTCTTGGGCCAAAAGTGACGTGAGAGAACTTTTTGGACAGCAAATAAACATCTCTTTCTTCCTTATCTTCATATGTGGATTGTACAAATGTCCCATACACCTGCAATTAGACAAAACACAAAAGTGTGTGAAGTATTTTTGTTCTGGATAACATAAATAGATTATTGAATAGTTTGCACTAGAAATCACCTGACAAATATGCATATATGCAATATTTTTGGTCATATCCAAGGTAGTCATGTCCTCATCATCCTCCCCTTCTTGAAAATAAAGCCGTCCTCGGCGTTGCTTAATCTGAAAGGTGGCTAACAAAAGAGACAAGGTGTACATGTTGTATATGTATATGTCATCCATTTTTACTTCCCTTGATTTTTGCATATATGACACATGAATAGATGAGTAACTTGCACAGTTCATAAAATCTAAAGCCAAAAAATTAGCACAAGAAGTAGAAGGCATGAAAATATTACAACTCAGTTTGCACATATAAGTGAAGCTCTTATTCATTTCAAAAGATTGACAATGTTCATCATTAAACCATCCCAACATTGGTGAATAAACCTTACTTGCATCAAATTTACATGCTACAACATGCTTAAATAAGCAAACATGCAATAAGTCATTCAACACAGAATCATCACCAAGATTAGAGGTCATATCAAAATGATTAAACATTGGTTCTTTTGCATCAATAGTTAATTCAATGGGTGCACTCAAAATTGTTGGTATTTCAGTTGTTTGATCACATGGCAAAGTCAAATTATCAACGTAGTCCTCTAAAATAGGTGGTGTGATCAAAGTAGTGGGTAGCTCATCAGATGGTGCATTCAAATTGACAAGGCATTCATCATTCTCATGTAGAGATGGAAGATCAGTACCTTTGTCATTACCTCTTATGATCAACTCAGATGATGTAGCCACTCTCGGGGGCAATGTGTCACATGGTGGAGGTGATGTAGTCCTGACAACAACGGATGTGGTTGTCATAGTATGCCTAGTAGCTGAAGGAACAATCATATCAACTCTTGGAATGTGCACCGTGCGCTTGTTCTCCTCATGGCCAACACGTCGTTTTATTTCCTGTTCAGCTTTGCAAGCAAGATGAAACAAATGGTCCATAGGATAACACACTTCATGAATTAGTATCTCTTGATCCTCCCCAAAATCTATCCATAAAATCATCTTCACTTTCTTCTAAAGAGGAATGCAACAAGGTAGTTTGTAAATCATCATAATATTTTGTTACAGTTTCACTACCTTGTTTTAAGTGTTGCAACTTCTTAATCATGTCACGAGTATAATAAGCAGGGACGAAAGTATGTCGCATGGCAAGTTTCAAATCATCCCAAGTAGTAGGTATATAATCAGGGTGTAACCGACAATATTCACTCCACCAAACCAAAGCATAACCAGTGAAAGAACCAACCGCAACCTTAACCTTTTTATGTTCATTGAAATTATGGGAAGCAAATATATTTTTTATGTCGAACTCCCATTCAATATATAAAGCAGGTTTAAAACGGCCATTAAATGGTGGTATAGATACATTAACCTGATCATGTGCATTTGGATGTTTGTGCACCTCTCGTGACGGTTGTGGTATTTGCAAAGGTGATGGCACGTCTCCCGCGATCGACAAAGCCCACGAATTGACTCTGGATCCTGTCATGATTAGTAGAACAAGAAACAAAACCCAAAAATAATGTTCCTATAACTACTAGGATGTGGTGGTAAAACGCTCACAGTAAAGCAAATATCAATGTCTTACAAGTTCTTACCATGCAGCAGGCGATGATCGGCAACCAGCGGTGTCAAGTAACTCCGAATATTGAGTAAAGCGATTGCCAGGGGAGCGTACGTATACACGGTGTAGAAATATGTGGAGCTGGGTTGGCTATATATGGTAGCAAAAGATTAGCAATAATCAATTCAAAGATGCAATGTTGAATAAACGCTCAACGACGGTACTGTGCTGGTCCTAGGCTAGACCGGACTAGAGACGCGAGCCTAGAACACTAATGAGGTCACGGCGTAGCATAACTAGCATCAATGAAGGATACTAAGTAGCTCTTGACAGCAAGATATAAGTGAAGATCACAACGGCAGTGAAGATAATGATGAAAAACAACTGCCAAGCAGGATATACAACAACTCTCTCTCCAACTTTCCTCTTGAAAAGTTTGAGACAATTTTCTGATAAACTCTTTCAAAAAATGCTACTAACTCAAGCTTTCCAATGCAAAAAGAATCACTCAATTCCGAGTTGATATGAGAAGTCAAAGAATTCTAAAACTGGCCTGAAAAATTGGAACAAGTTGTGTTCACGAACTTCGGAGGGCAAAAAGACCTATTTAGAAGCCGATTTTGAGGTGTCAAATATTGAACTAGCTTCTGCAACTATTTAGATGCGGCTCGTCGCTATCTTCAATTTGAGTACTCACGGAGTCAAAACTGACTTCGTGTGAGGAAGATACACCTATTTTACTGAACAGTGCGCAAAATAGATTCCAATCCGAATTCAGGTACGAGATTGATTCTAGATAGATCCAATTTTTTTTTCTTCTCTCTTTTTTTTTCTCACGCCTTTTTTTTTCTTCTCCCTCTTTTTCTTTTTTTTTCTTTCCTTTTTTCTCTCTTTTTTTTCTTTATCTTCTTTTTCTCCCTCTTTCCAAGACAAACTAGATAAGATGCAGATTCGATCAGGCGAAGATGTGAGTGACCTCAACTATGATTATGAAAATAAACAGTGCGTAGCACATGGTGGAAATTGGTGGATGGGATGGTGGACAGCGGATGGGATAATGATGCAGCGGCTGCGTGACTAATGTGAACAGAACTCGAAACTCTAAAGGAACTAGACACTAAGACCAGCAACTCGACACGGCGATGCAACCGATAATTCAATAATGCAAACAATGAAAAGAAAATTGCAAAGGCTCAGTTTGGCTAGGACAAAGGATGAATAGATCTAACTTTTGTTTTGTGGCTTTTTCTTTGACAATAGGTAAGAAAATAAATCTAATCTAGGAAAAACTGGAAATTCTCTCCGAGCAACCTGAAAACTGATACCACTTGATAGAGGCGGGGGTGTCCCGATCTTTCGATGAGATGATAACTATCGGTTTGGTGGAGACGACTTTGACAATCCGACTACGAACGTGCATAACGTTGCGCCTTAGCAATCGCTAAACCAATCTCCTGAGGTTACTGACGATGCTGGAAGCACGGTCAGCCTGACCACGAAGGTCTATTCCTGCAAGCAATCGAAGAACGAGCAAGAATATGATAAAGCAATCTGAATATTGCAAATATATATGAAGTATTGATAATGGTGGGGATCCGGAAGCGGTCTTGATCTGGTCGTTGGACACAAACGAAGTACACGAAGTTGCAATGGCTAACTTTTAACTAAACAAATCCCAAGGAAAAGCTACTAGATGGATCTACTTATATAGGAGCAAGGGGTGGCGGCCAAGGAGGTGGGAGGACGTCCCAAGGCAGCCTAAAACTAAATCTAGGTCGTACAAGGCCAATGGGCCCAAGTGGAGGTGATGTAACACCTTTGGACTTGTAGTTTGACTCGGATTCTGCTGCAGCATCAGATTGTTTCGTCCACAACTCAACGCTCCGGACGAATTTGAAGGTGATTCCAATTGGGTTGGAAAGTGCACGAAATCTAGTTTCCAACAAAAAAAGAATCACCCAATTCGGAGTCCGTATGAAAAACTTGTGTGCGTTTTGAGTCAGGTATGTCTGTGCAGTCCGAATCTGAATCCAGAACGTGAGAGACTTGGACTCTATCTTCTCTTGGGCCAAAAGTGACGTGAGAAAACTTTTTGGACAGCAAATAAACATCTCTTTCTTCCTTATCTTCATATGTGGATTGTACAAATGTCCCATACACCTGCAATTAGACAAAAAACAAAAGTGTGTGAAGTATTTTTGTTCTGGATAACATAAATAGATTATTGAATAGTTTGCACTAGAAATCACCTGACAAATATGCATATATGCAATATTTTTGGTCATATTCAAGGTAGTCATGTCCTCATCACCACATCAGGTGTGTTAACATCATGCTAGCAATCATTTGTAAAATAGTCCACTAGTGGGACAAGAGAAGCACCATCACCTATGTTACCTTTGGAGCATCGCTCATGTGTTGTCAGTGAGGTGTCGAAGACCAAGTCGTTGTCATCTTCATCTTGATGGAACCATGTGGGGGGTGTATTATCGTCCACCATGGCCATCATCGTCTCCGTTGGAGGTATGGACTCATCGAGGATAGGTGTGTCGTCATGTCGGAGACCTAGCACCAAAGAAGAAAACCCACTCGGAGTAGAGGTTAGGTTGATAGAAATCATAGTGGACTCACATGCCGTGTCAACTACCTCACTCACTAAGTGTTGTGTCTCACTCACTCCCGGTATGATGCTCTCACTCATATGGTTGGTGGAGTCACTCAAATGGCTCTCAATCTCACATAGGATGTGTGGCATGCTCTCAAGTGTGGGGATAGTGGTGATCACACTCATCCTCTCATAGGAAATGCTCTCGATGTCACGTATGGTGGAGTCACTCATGTCACTCATGTGGTGGTGGCTCTCCTCACATGACAATTGGGGCATCTCGGCATATGTGGGTGTCGGAGAGATGTAGGTGCAAATGTCTCCATGCTCAATCATGTCGTGGTCGTAGCCATGGATGAAGGCCGAAGATGGCACATCATCACTCTCCTCTAAGACCGAACATAAGGTTTCATGTGCGGTCTCGTAGCTTGACTCGGAGTATGAGTCCAATATTGGCGCCGTCCTCATGTTGTTGAAGAGGTTCGCGCTCGTCGCCATGGTCGAAGGGGATGGCCCTAGCTCGACCATCTTGTCGCCGTCTTGTTGTTGGAGGCCCATATGATGTGACACCTCGTAGCTCGTATCCATGACTGAAGGGAATTTCCCATGCTCGGCCATCTTCCTTGAGGGGCTTCCGAAGATGGAAGTGTCGCCCTCAATCGTAGGTGGTCTCCTTGGACTTGATGATGTCGATGTAGGCGAACTCACGGGAAGTAGGAGAAGATGTCGTATGCCCAAAGGCGAAGATGCCTTGATAGCACTTGGCGAAGATGCCAAA
>NW_025228067.1:573182-588715 GCF_018294505.1 Triticum aestivum
TGGTTGTTGTAGTAGCTGTAGCGCCGTCTTGGTGGTGCTCGTCTCGCGGTGTTCTCTTGTGCTCATGAAGTTTGGACTTGGCATGAAGTAGGGCTTGTTGGGACTTGTGCCTTTGCGCTTGGCGAGCATCTTCATGATGATGGTGTCGTTGTCGTGCTTGAGCTTGATGGCGTTCGTCGTCGTCATGCACATGATGCTTGGAGGTGACTTGCCCTTCATGACGAGGTGGATCACGATCGTGATGGTGGTCGCCATGGAGATGTGGACGTCGACGACTTGCGCTTGTATTGCTTGGGCGCTCCGAAGGTGATTGACTTGCTCGCCGCCGCCTTGAAGATGACGAAGGGGAAGTAGACTTGATCAAGGCCCGAATCTCCTCCATCCTTGCATCTTGCTCCTCCTTTTGTGCGGAAAGCTTGTCGTTGATGTAGTCCCTTTTCCTTGCTTTGGAGTGACGAATGTCGATGGAGAGGTTCTCAATGCGCTCTCGCAATCTTGATTGTGCGCCTTGCATTTGTCTTTGTAGATCGAAGATTGACGCTTTGGTGATGTAGTTGTTCACGCCGTCGTTGTTGTGGAAGACCGGAGATGAAATGCCTTGCCTATCCATCACTCCAAGAAAAAATGTGAGTGGTAGAAAGAGAAGAACGAATACCAAATGTACCTTGACCGAAGTTGAAAGTGGATCAATGATCACTCCAATGTGGACAGGGAAATAGCACAGTTGGTACAAATTCTTGTCGGTTTCTCACACCTACACAAGTAAGGCTTATGGTGGAGCTCAGTGAGGATAGTGGCACAAATTTTTTTGATGCAAAATGTTAGCAAGAGTCAATAATGTTGAAAGAGATTCACAAATTTGTAAGTGAAACAAGTATACCAATAGCAATATGTGGCACACGGAAACACACACACGAATAGATAAATGGGGTCGTGCAACCAAGGAATGAGCACAAAATGTGGAATCCATGGAAAATGCTCGTGTTGCACAACTCAAGAGAGACGCTAGCACGATTGCTCTATAGGCGGATACGACACTTGTGCACAACCTATGATATGGAAAATGGATAAACTTTCTATCCCAAGTATGCTATATATGTATGATGTTCCGGTGGTATGATCCAAGATGATCAAATATGACAATCTTATATGCAATGTGGTATGATGCTATGGCACTTGCTTACAAGCTTCTTTGCTCTTTCTGTTTTGCTTAAAATCTTGATTCCTTTTTTGTATATGGCCACAATGTGGAATGCACAAACCAAGATAGCAATTGTATATATGCGGGAACAAACTTGAGGCACACGAGATGATATGACACCAATATGATATGGTATGTATGCAATGTATGGTGTAGATCACTAATGTGCATAAGTAACGTTGCCGGCAATACTCAAATGGCTATTCTCGATAGGAAAGTAACGCAAAATGGGCTAGGGGTTATCAATGCAATGGCAAGGGAATATATAATGGAGGGATACCACGATACCGAGATGATATGGAGGTTACCATCCTTGGCGATGATGAGTGGCGGCGATCTTGATGTAGACACCAAGATGATGGAGATGCATCCCTAAGTAGCCGAAACACCTTAGGAAACGGAAAACCCGCGAACTCAAAATCTCAAATGTCAAATGGTGGTAGCGGGAATGCGGTGGTGGTTGCGGAAGCTCAATGGGATTGCGGAAATGGAGGGTAGTGTGGTGGACTATACACGGTGTTGGAGTTGGAAGCACGGTCCATAAGTAGCCGAAACACCTTAGGAGACACAACTCACAACACAAACAAAATTGGGTTAAGTTGGGGTGGCGGAAGTGTATAGTGGTCAAGTCTATGCGGAAGTGGTGGTGGTGGTTGATGAAGAAGAAACCGTCCCTAAGTAGCCTAGACACCTTAGGAGACTCAAATCACTCCTCAAGCAACCACGAATGCGATGGGGAACAAAATTGGTTAGGTTGCGGAAGTCGGTGGTGGTGTGGCGGAGGATGTGGTGGAAGCCCTAGGCAAATATGCCAAAGTTCCAAAACTTTGATGGGGTCAAATGGTTTTCGTGGTATTTTTGTGAGAAGGGGGATGTCAAGAGCTTCAAAACGAGCTAAAGAACGCGAAAATCGGACTCCGGATGAATTAGTTATGGCCGAAACAAAATTTGAGCGAAATCAGTTTTTACAGGTAACGGACGTCGTGACAAGGTCAGATGTCCGGGGGCCGGACGTCCGGGCGGGCTTGGAAATCCATAAATTCGGCTCGGGTTAGGGGTTCCGGTCGTCCGGAAAAGGTCGGACGTCCGTTCGTTCCAGGGGCTCCAGATGTACGTAAAGTGTTGGTCGTCCGAGGGTCGGGGTCAATGCGAGATGCGAGTTTCGGGACGCGATTTTGGGCGGAATTTGGGGATTTTGGGGTCAAAATAGAGGGGATTTTCATGGATGAAAGATGGGGAAACTTGGGGAGATGCTAGATCCACTTGAAACCAAGCAAATCTATGGATCAAATCCAACAAAACTTCGTCAAATCAACAAATCACAAAAAAATTTAAGGCTATTTTTTGGTCGGGATTTTCGAAATTGGGGAAGAACAGAACAAAATTAGGCTAGAAATGAAGAGGGGAGGCTCCGAAATCATGATCAACGTGGCTCATGATACCAAGATGATATCATGAGACAAGTTGGCTCTCATCCAAGATGATGTAGGTTTGAACCCTAATCGGCCGATCTTTCACGAACGGAGCGGATCCCACGAAGAACACGAAGAACACGAGGAGGGAAACGAGGGGAAAATCACAAGGGGAACACAAGAGAACACTCAAACCAACAAGTATGATCACACATGTGCTAGATCCTCGAAACACGGTAGGAGATACAAGATCCAAAGTCAACAACGGACGGTACATGGTAGCCGGTTCTTCTCCAAAGGAGGTCTTGAGTTCTTCCCTAACAAGGGGTCTTGAATCCGCTTGGGGGATCTTCTCCGGTGGAGGCTCAAATCTCCGAGGAGAAGGTAACCAAGTGGATGAGCAAAGCTCTCACACGAAATATGAGCTAATCCTTTGCTAACCCTCAAATGGTGGAGGTGGAGGAGTATATATAGTCTAGGGCCACGAAGGGGTAAGTGAGGGTGAAGGGATACATGGGCTCGGCCCGATACACTGTGCACAGACAGGCGTCGGACGTCCGACGGGTACCGAATGTCCGGTGGCTCGCGAGGGTGCGGTCGTCCGGTACTTGTCGGACGTCCGGTGTTTTGGCTCGGGGAAGCCATCGTCGGATTTCCGGACAGGGCCGGTCGTCCGGGCGCTGGAGGATGTTGGACGTCCGGTCAGCGTCGGTCGTCCGACCGCTGTAGGTCTCGCTGGCTGGGACTTGGGCTGGCTGGTGAAGACTCCAGGCGTCGGACGTCCGGTCCAGACCTGATAGAGGCGAGGGTCCCGATCTTTCGATGAGATGATAACTATCGATTTGGTGAAGATGACTTTGACGATCCGACTACAAATGTGCACAACGTTGCGCCTTAGCAATCGCTAAACCAACTCCGAGAGGTTATTGACCACGCTGGAGCACAATCAACCTGACCACGAAGGTCTATTCCTGCAAGCAATCGAAGAACGAGCAAGAATATGATAAAGCAATCTGAATATTGCGAATATATATGAAGTATTGATAATGGTGGGGATCCGTAAGCGGTCTTGGTCTGGTCGTTGGACACAAACGAAGTACACGAAGTTGCAATGGCTAACTTTTAACTAAACAAATCCCAAGGAAAAGCTACTACATGGATCTACTTATATAGGAGCAAGGGGTGGCGGCCAAGGAGGTGGGAGGACGTCCCAAGGCAGCCTAAAACTAAATCTAGGTCGTACAAGGCCAATGGGCCGAAGTGGAGGTGATGTAACACCTTTGGACTTGTAGTTTGACTCGGATTCTGCTGCAGCATCAGATTGTATTGTCCACAACTCAACGCTCCGGACGAATTTGAAGATGATTCCAATTGTGTTGGAAAGTGCACGAAATCTAGTTTCCAACAAAAAAAGAATCACCCAATTCGGAGTCCGTATGAAAAACTTGTGTGCGTTTTGAGTCAGGTATGTCTGTGCAGTCCGAATCTGAATCCAGAACGTGAGAGACTTGGACTCTGTCTTCTCTTGGGCCAAAAGTGACGTGAGAGAACTTTTTGGACAGCAAATAAACATCTCTTTCTTCCTTATCTTCATATGTGGATTGTACAAATGTCCCATACACCTGCAATTAGACAAAACACAAAAGTGTGTGAAGTATTTTTGTTCTGGATAACATAAATAGATTATTGAATAGTTTGCACTAGAAATCACCTGACAAATATGCATATATGCAATATTTTTGGTCATATCCAAGGTAGTCATGTCCTCATCATCCTCCCCTTCTTGAAAATAAAGCCGTCCTCGGCGTTGCTTAATCTGAAATGTGGCTAACAAAAGAGACAAGGTGTACATGTTGTATATGTATATGTCATCCATTTTTACTTCCCTTGATTTTTACATATATGACACATGAATAGATGAGTAACTTGCATAGTTCATAAAATCTAAAGCCAAAAAATTAGCACAAGATGTAGAAGGCATGAAAATATTGCAACTCAGTTTGCACATATAAGTGAAGCTCTTATTCATGTCAAAAGATTGACAATGTTCGTCATTAAACCATCCAAACATTGGTGAATAGACCTTACTTGCATCAAATTTACATGCTACAACATGCTTAAATAAGCAAATATGCAATAAGTCATTCAACACAGAATCATCACCAAGATTAGAGGTCATATCAAAATGATTAAACATTGGTTCTTTTGCATCAATAGTTAATTCAATGGGTGCACTCAAAATTGTTGGTATTTCAGTTGTTTGATCACATGGCAAAGTCAAATTATCAACGTAGTCCTCTAAAATAGGTGGTGTGATCAAAGTAGTGGGTAGCTCATCAGATGGTGCATTCAAATTGACAAGGCATTCATCATTCTCATGTAGAGATGGAAGATCAGTACCTTTGTCATTACCTCTTATGATCAACTCAGATGATGTAGCCACTCTCGGGGGCGATGTGTCACATGGTGGAGGTGATGTAGTCCTGACAACAACGGATGTGGTTGTCATAGTATGCCTAGTAGTTGAAGGAACAATCATATCAACTCTTGGAATGTGCACCGTGCGCTTGTTCTCCTCGTGGCCAACACGTCGTTTTATTTCCTATTCAGCTTTGCAAGCAAGATGAAACAAATGGTCCATAGGATAACACTCTTCATGAATTAGTATCTCTTGAATATCATGGTTTAATCCTCCCCAAAATCTATCCATAAAATCATCTTCACTTTCTTCTAAAGAGGAATGCAACAAGGTAGATTGTAAATCATCATAATATTTTGTTACAGTTTCACTACCTTGTTTTAAGTGTTGCAACTTCTTAATCATGTCACGAGTATAATAAGCAGGGACGAAAGTATGTCGCATGGCAAGTTTCAAATCATCCCAAGTAGTAGGTATATAATCAGGGTGTAACCGACAATATTCACTCCACCAAACCAAAGCATAACCAGTGAAAGAACCAACCGCAACCTTAACCTTTTTATGTTCATTGAAATTATGGGAAGCAAATATATTTTTTATGTCGAACTCCCATTCAATATATAAAGCAGGTTTAAAACGGCCATTAAATGGTGGTATAGATACATTAACCTGATCATGTGCATTTGGATGTTTGTGCACCTCTCGTGATGGTTGTGGTATTTGCAAAGGTGATGGCACGTCTCCCGCGATCGACAAAGCCCACGAATTGACTCTGGATCCTGTCATGATTAGTAGAACAAGAAACAAAACCCAAAAATAATGTTCCTATAACTACTAGGATGTGGTGGTAAAACGCTCACAGTAAAGCAAATATCAATGTCTTACAAGTTCTTACCATGCAGCAGGCGATGATCGGCAACCAGCGGTGTCAAGTAACTCCGAATATTGAGTAAAGCGATTGCCAGGGGAGCGTACGTATACACGGTGTAGAAATATGTGGAGCTGGGTTGGCTATATATGGTAGCAAAAGATTAGCAATGATCAATTCAAAGATGCAATGTTGAATAAACGCTCAACGACGGTACTGTGCTGGTCCTAGGCTAGACCGGACTAGAGACGCGAGCCTAGAACACTAGTGAGGTCACGGCGTAGCACAACTAGCATCAATGAAGGATACTAAGTAGCTCTTGACAGCAAGATATAAGTGAAGATCACAACGGCAGTGAAGATAATGATGAAAAACAACTGCCAAGCAGGATATACAACAACTCTCTCTCCAACTTTCCTCTTGAAAAGTTTGAGACAATTTTCTGATAAATTCTTTCAAAGAATGCTACTAACTCAAGCTTTCCAATGCAAAAAGAATCACTCAATTCCGAGTTGATATGAGGAGTCAAAGAATTCTAAAACTGGCCTGAAAAATTGGAACAAGTTGTGTTCACGAACTTCGGAGGGCAAAAAGACCTATTTAGAAGCCGATTTTGAGGTGTCAAATATTGAACTAGCTTCTGCAACTATTTAGATGCGGCTCGTCTCTATCTTCAATTTGAGTACTCACGGAACCAAAACTGACTTCGTATGAGGAAGATACACCTGTTTTACTGAACAGTGCGCAAAACAGATTCCAATCCGAATTCAGGTACGAGATTGATTCTAGATAGATCCAATTTTTTTTTCTTCTCTCTTTTTTTTCTCACGCTTTTTTTTCTTTTTCTTCTCTCTCTTTTTCTTTTTTTTCCTTTTTTCTCTTTTTTTTCTCTATCTTCTTTTTTTTTCTTTCCAAGACAAACTAGATAAGATGCAGATTGGATCAGGCGAAGATGTGAATGACCTCAACTATGATTATGACAATGAACAGTGCGTAGCATGTGGTGGAAATTAATAGATGGGATGGTGGACAGCGGAAGGGATAATGATGCAGCGGCGGCGTGACTAATGTGAACAGAACTCGAAACTCTAAAGGAACTAGACGCTAAGACCAGCAACTGACACGACGATGCAACCGATAATTCAACTATGCAAGCAATGAATAGAAAATTGCAAAGGCTCAGACTGGCTTGGATAAAGGATGAACAGATCTAACTTTTTTTTGTGTGGCTTTTTCTTGGACAATAGGTAAGAAAATAAATCTAATCT
Organism: Triticum aestivum; assembly: GCF_018294505.1. Lineage (NCBI taxonomy): Eukaryota > Viridiplantae > Streptophyta > Magnoliopsida > Poales > Poaceae > Triticum > Triticum aestivum. Next base: position 580,351 of record NW_025228067.1, read on the forward strand.
AGGAAAACTGGAAATTCTCACCGAGCAACCTGAAAACTGATACCACTTGATAGAGGCGAGGGTCCCGATCTTTCGATGAGATGATAACTATCGATTTGGTGAAGATGACTTTGACGATCCGACTACAAACGTGCACGACGTTGCGCCTTAGCAATCGCTAAACCAACTCCGAGAGGTTATTGACCACGCTGGAGCACAATCAACCTGACCACGAAGGTCTATTCCTGCAAGCAATCGAAGAACGAGCAAGAATATGATAAAGCAATCTGAATATTGCGAATATATATGAAGTATTGATAATGGTGGGGATCCGTAAGCGGTCTTGGTCTGGTCGTTGGACACAAACGAAGTACACGAAGTTGCAATGGCTAACTTTTAACTAAACAAATTCCAAGGAAAAGCTACTAGATGGATCTACTTATATAGGAGCAAGGGGTGGCGGCCAAGGAGGTGGGAGGACGTCCCAAGGCAGCCTAAAACTAAATCTAGGTCGTACAAGGCCAATGGGCCCATGTGGAGGTGATGTAACACCTTTGGACTTGTAGTTTGACTCGGATTCTGCTGCAGCATCAGATTGTATTGTCCACAACTCAACGCTCCGGACGAATTTGAAGATGATTCCAATTGGGTTGGAAAGTGCACGAAATCTAGTTTCCAACAAAAAAAGAATCACCCAATTCGGAGTCCGTATGAAAAACTTGTGTGCATTTTGAGTCAGGTATGTCTGTGCAGTCCGAATCTGAATCCAGAACGTGAGAGACTTGGACTCTATCTTCTCTTGGGCCAAAAGTGACGTGAGAGAACTTTTTGGACAGCAAATAAACATCTCTTTCTTCCTTATCTTCATATGTGGATTGTACAAATGTCCCATACACCTGCAATTAGACAAAACACAAAAGTGTGTGAAGTATTTTTGTTCTGGATAACATAAATAGATTATTGAATAGTTTGCACTAGAAATCACCTGACAAATATGCATATATGCAATATTTTTGGTCATATCCAAGGTAGTCATGTCCTCATCAAGACCGATCGTCCGGTGGCTGTAGATTTTTGGCAGCTTCTTCTCTTGGTCCTTGTACTTGGCGTCCTCGCTAGCTCGTCCGTTGGATGTGGTGGCTCCGTGGCTTTCCTCTAAGTACCTGATCATGCATAGCACACACGTTGGAGGTAGTAGCCATGTCTCACATGTAGAAAGTGAAAGTTCGGAGATGAGCGAGTTCACCTTGTGTCCAATGGCGTATGTTCGAGGTCTCGTCATATGTCCTCTTGGGGCTTGGAGAGTAGTCGGAGTTTGCATGGGGATGAATGTGGGATGCTCCGCATCACATGTTCTGTCGAAGCAGAGATCATGTCCCCTTATTGCGGATCCTCATTAATACGAGTGTGGGTAACCCAACCGTTCCACTGGAAAGATTCCTTGGGAATAGGCAGGTTTTTAGGCTTAGGAGGAGGCGTTCAATACCAGCCGCCTTTATAAAGGAACCAAGGGCCGTCCTTTTACGCAAGACCTCTCCTCAACCTTTCCAACCTCGAGTTCTAGCACCCGAAGTTTGACTTCGTTGCTTCAAGCTTTCCCGTCATGTCCGGACCCAGCCCTCAAGGCCGATGGGTGGCTTCCTCCGTCACAGAGGAGGATATTGCAAAGCTTCGGGCGACCAGATACCTGACCACGGAGATCCACCACAGGCTTCCTGCTCAAGGACAGGTTATTCCGACCCTAGATCTGGTGAGAGGGTCGTATTCATCTCTCACTTCCTCCGAGGGCTAGGGTTCGCTCTCCACCCCTTTGTCCGGGGGCTGATGTTTTATTGCGGACTAGATTTTCACGATCTAGCTCCGGATTCTTTCCTTCACGTCTCGGTGTTTATTGTCACGTGTTAGGCCTTCCTCCGAATCCGCCCACACTTCGGCTTATGGCTCAAGACCTTTAGTGTGAAGCCAAAGGTAGTCGACGGGGAACAGATGGAGTGCGGCGGTGCTGTAGTAAGAAAGCTTACCAACACTCCCTTGCCAAAAGGCTCTTTCACCGAAACTTCCAATCCATGGCAGCGAGAGTGGTTTTATGTTACGGAACCCCGTAGCACCAAGTGGGCAGCTACACCTGCATTTTGTTCTGGCCCTCCGTTACAGCTTGCATCATGGGTCAATAAGGGGCTGGACTGGGGATCAATTAATGAAGTGCGGACTCTACAAAGCCGCATCCGATCCCTCCTCGAGAGGGACATCGATCTTGTCAACATGATTCAAGTAATGCTAATGCACCGAATCCTGCCATGTCAGTGTAGGCCTCCCCGCATGTGGGAGTTTAATCCGGAAGGGTCACGAACCCTCCAACACTTCTTCGGCGCCCGAAGGCAAAAGTAAAGGAGAAGCCAACATTCATTCCCCCTATGTTTGTGAAGGAGGACAAGATGGAGGGCGGGAGCACCAAAGAGGGCCTCCTTCCCGAAGATATTTTAGACGCCGTGTCCGGGGAGATGAAAATCCCATCACCCGAAGGCAAAAGTAAAGGAGAAGCCAACATTCATCCCCCCTATGGTAAGAAAAGGGCCATCTCCGAAGATTGGGAAGAAAAGGCTCCCAAGCGAGGCAAGATGCCCCTGTCGGGTGGCTCGGGCTTGAAGGACGACATTATCGCGCAGTCCTCTAGTGAGGCCAAGCCTAAATCGTAAGTGAACAAGGGGTTTTTTTACACATACCCCGTTCCTCTCATGTGACCAGGGTAACATCTAAAATGTATGTTTTTTGCAGCTCGGCGCACACTCTTTCTCAACAATCATCTTCCTCGGGAGATCTCCCAGAGATGATGGAAAGCGAGACGCCTCCACCAGTCTCCTCGCCCAATAAGGAGGATGACTTCAAGGTGTCATCTCGGAGGGTCTCTCCTGGTCCGCAAGTGATGTGAGGGGTGACGAAAACACAAACCGAAGATGATACTTTGGTAGCCCAGGGTCCAGGGACCAACAATAAAGGCCCTGGACTGTTCGTCTTTCAGCCGGAGATAACTCTAGGGGCGAATGAACGGATCCCTTTGAAGGGGGGCCGTGCTGCTATGGCTGCTTCCGGAGACCCAGAAACGTAGGATATATTGACGAACATGCTGCGACAAGCGTTCGTCTCCGAAGACCATCGTACCTTGATGGAGACCCCCATAGTTTCCTCATACGTATTAGGAGATTTTGATGCATTCCATACTTGGCATGATTCCCATAATTGCTTGCACCATATGCATTCCATGAATAACAATGCTCTACATATTTCTTGTGATGCATTACACAATTTGAGTCTCCATTATGCTATACATAACAACAAACCTCTCATGATGGATGACATGTTTCTATATCACGCATCTCATTTATTTGAGCATTGGCTATTTTGTGCTAACCAACACAAGCACGTGCGCATCATGATGGATGATGTGTACATATACCACGCACACACAATTTTCCCTTTGTCTTTGTTTTGTGTAGGTACTCCCGTATACTCGTCAACCTCTCAATCCCAAGAGTTGACGAAACGAGCTCTTGAGAGCATAGATGACTTGGGATCCCGTGAACTACCCTTCCCACCGCTCTCTTCACGCAACGACTACGCGCATCTCTCTCACTTGGATCTCACACGGCTATGGGCTATATACCGCTTCTCACTTCTTGCTCATTTTACCGTGTTCACTTTGCATCCTATGCTTGCTTCTATGTCTTTGCCATGCAATTGTGACCCTTGCTTGCATCTACCCATGATTCAACATTATGCTACTTCTATGTGTATTTGCATGCTTGGTGGAGATCCTTGTTGCTATTTCCATGTTTATCATGTGCCTCATGCTATTGATGCTATTTTGCTCATATCTTGCCTTCATGCTTGTGATGTGTCTTGTGCATTATTCATGACTACCATTTGCACACATGACATACTTAACATGATTCCTTCTAGTACGTTGCATCTTCGCACTACTAGCTTGCTTGCCTTGATTCATATGATTGCTTGCTTTGTCGCATCACCCATGTTTCATTATTACTTGCTTTCTTGGGTTGATGACGTATATGTTCCTGCCTCTCACATGATACATCTTGTGATGCATGCTTGCTTGCGCCTATTCTATTTGGTTGTTCTCACATCATATGCCTCCGTACTATGAAATGTTCCCTTGTCCTTTCTTATGATGAGCATGATGCATCCACTTGTTAGGTATTTTACCGCACGAATGATAGGTTTTCCGCTAACCTCAGTTTTTTTTCCGAGTGTTTGTCATGTTCTTTCATGTTGAAGGATTCACAAGGCGATACCGTCATGACACAATGTGGTCATGTGAAGGCATACACGATGTGCAACACCAACATTTGCCAGAATCTCCTAAAGGTGAACTCTTTCCCTTTGAGCCATCCTCAAATATGCATATTGGATGGGTCACTCTTTCATTGTTGTTTCCTTCTTCTTGTCTACATGTTATATCTATTAGATGGAGGACCGACATTGGAGATGGAACCCATGGACCTTCAAGTTGAGGAGCGCTCGGACTTGTTGGATGCACCTTCGAACCTCCACTCATGCCACGACATCGAGCATTGGTATACTAACACCTCCATATTTGTTGATTGTGTTCACACATGTCATGCTCGATGGACATATCATACACATGACAAATTTGCATCTTATGCATGGATTGACTCACATCATGATTGCCTTGTTGCATCTTGTATTCCCATGTCATCCATGATATATGAGCTTGTGCATTTCATTAGCAAATTTGTTGTGATATACCTTGATGGCACATTCATACATCATGATCTTATTGCCTACCATCAATTGCATGATCACATCATATTGAGCATCCATTACCATATTCATGCTATTCATAAACCGTCTCACTATGACATCATTTTGCACCGTGGTTGCATTGATCACATCCACAATACATTTGTGTGCACAATGAATGCTTTTGCTCCCATGAATGCTTTGCATACCATTCCATATCTTTTGGATAAGCTTCATGCACCTGGTCATGATCAATCTTGTTGCACAGACTCTTTTTTACATGATGGACACTTTGTGCGCGCTAACCATTGTATTTCCGAGTGTCGTTTGTGTTTGCTTTTCTTGCAGTATACCACTCCGGCGACACCTTGGAGTACTTGGATTGCGCAATGTCTTCAACTCTGCCCAACTACAAGTTCGTCCACAACAACCATTTCCATGGTGATGAAGATCACGATCCGAGGTCGGATCTTTCCCAAGGGGGCGGAGATGATGCAGAGCATCCCATGGACATCACCATGTCAAGAGTCCATTTGGCAAGTGGCACGTGCGACATCTACTTCACACACACACAGGTGAATCATCTCCTTTACACGTGCTCACTTGACCCTCTCGAGGATGGTATACTACTTGACACTCCTTCCGTGTGCATGCATAGGTATTGTCGGAACATCACGGATGTCGAGGAGGAGTGCGAGCGCAAGTGTACATCTACACCATCCGCGAGGGAAGCGTGGAAGAGAAGACGGAAGAAAGGAGAAGAAGAAGACGGCGGCTGCTGAAGACTAGCCGGACATCCGGGTGCAGAGCCGGATCATCCGGACCGACCCTCGGATCATCCGGGCAATCCATGCACCGCGACGGACGAACCTTGCAAAATCTGCTAGGCGAAGCCGGATCATCCGGACGAGGACCCGGATCATCCGGTCGACCACCGGATCATCCGGACCCCCATCCGGATCATCCGGCCTTGCCTGCGTGCAAGCCTCCGGGCCGAGGCCCATGTACCTGTTTCGCCCCCTCACTTACCCCTTCGCCCACTAGACTATAAATAGACCTCCTCCACCTCCTTTTTAGGGTGAGCGTTGTGATAGCTCATTTGAGAGATAGAGCTACGCTCATCCATATCGGATCTACTCCACGAGAGAGACCGCGGCCTCTACGGAGAAGATCCCTTTGGATTCAAGCCCCCTTTCTAAGGGAAGTTCCCCCTGTGGATTCAAGACCTCCTCACGGAGAAGACCGGCTACCTTTGTATCGTCCGTTGTTGACTTTAGATCTTGTATCTTACCTTTGTGTTCATCGATCCAGCGCATGTGTGATCTATTCTTGTTGGTTGAGTGATTCTCTCGTGTCTCCCATCGTGATTTCCCTCGTTTTCCCCTCGTGTTCCTCGTGTTCTTCGCGAGATCCGCTCCTTTCGTGAAAGATCGGCCTATAGGGTTCCTACCCTACATCATAGCTTGTGGTCACGTGAAATCTGGAGAGATTGATTTGGTTTCCTCAGAAAAAGGAAGCAACCAACGTGAAAAAAGGAGAAGCGCTGATCTGTTTCATCTATCTTTGATTTGTTTTGAGGAGAAAATAAGGTTCGGTTGGTGGTTTCCATACTCGGAAGTTTCCTTGGCGAAAATAAAGGAGAATTTTTTTAAGACGAGCAAGAGCAGCCAACATTACAGATTAATAGAAAGTTTTGGTTCGGCCAAAAAAAATAGGTCGATTGACTTTTGAGTGAGATCTCGTACTACTATATCTGACGTGATCTTCTTGGCAGTTTAGAAGGAAAGAGATCAAGTGAGCCGTTTGGAAAGGTTGTGATCAGCGGAAAAAAAGGAACAAAAGAGATCGGTTGGAGTTGGGAACTGATCCACGTTGGTTGTTTAACTTTGGAAAGGAATAACAGAGATAGAATAAAGGGAAGTCTGATCATCATAAAAAAAGTGTTGTTATTTTGGAAAGTTAAATTCGGCAAGAATATTCTTCGGATCAGTTTCCATAGGAAGGCATCAAGTAAATTCGGAAAGAGATCTGCTATTTGTTTGGAAATCACGTTTTGGAAGGGGTCTGGTGAGAGAATAAGAAAAGGCAATCACTAAATAGGAAAGTTCTGTTGTTGTTGGGAAAGAAGAAGAAAAATTAAAGAAGGCAACTACTGATTCGTTCTATTAAATCCCAGATTTTTCATGGTAAACAAGGAAGGAAAAAAAGGAGGTGCTATTTCAGTTTGGGTTTCCAAGTATTGGACGTTTGGATCTTGCAAAAAAAGGAGACGTCGGCTGGGTGCACACGGGAGGGAGAGCCATTGAGCCAAGCAAAAAAAAAGAGGAAGAATAGGATGACGTGGTGTACTACTTGAAGAACTGCCTAGTTTGCCACGTTGGATTTTTTTAAGAAAAAAAAGTGTTGACCAGATTTAAGTTGGATCTGAACCGAATTTAAAAAAGGAAGGATTTGGTTCGGTTTCCAAAGAGCATCATTTTTTGCTGAGCTTTCCTTGTTTGTTGATTGCAGATTCTAGTGGGCACGCTTGGACTTTGGAGAAAAAAAATAGCGGTGTTTTGTTATGCTATAAACCAATACGCACTATAGTTACTTTGGACTGAAAAAAAACTGGAAGGAGGCTTGTACCAAAGTGTGGCGTTGGCAACATCTTGTGAATTCGTCTGATGAGGACATCAATACCATTGTTACACCCACAGCCCCTACTGTTACATATACTGGACCAATTACTAGAGCTCGTGCACGCCAATTAAATTACCAGGTACTTTCGTTTCTTGGTAATGATTCTAATGTTCATGAGATTATGATGCTGCCTAAATTGGATACATTTGTTTTGCTTACAAATGAAGGGCCTAGCTTGGAGAAGGATGAACATTGGAGCAAGAACACGCATGGAGTTGATGGCATGCGCAAGGGGATCAAGAACGGAGTTACAAGTGATGATTTCAGGACTTTGAAGCCGCCATAAGGAGTGCATGAAGCCTTGGACGAAATATACAAGATGCCACTTCATAATATTCGTCCATAGGCTATTCTAGGTGCTGCGTCACCTTATTAATGGGCCAGGCCCATGTAGTTTCGAAATACTTAAGTATAGGCTATTTTTAGAGTCCGTATGTGTGGGGAAACAAGAGTTAGGGTTGGTTTCGGACCCCACCCTCAAGGGCCACGAAATTCCCCCCTCTTCCTCCATATATACAGCCCTTAGGGCATCGTTTAGACTTTGGGTTTTGTTTAGATTAAAAGTTCGCCATAGCTGCAACTTCGCGTACTTTGTTTGTGTCCAACGACCAGACCAAGACATCACAGAACCCCACCTTGATCAATAAAGCTTTCATCTTATATTGGCAATATCCCGATTGCAATCTCAGTTTCTTGCTTGTTCTTCGTTTGTTCGCAGGAAACAAACCCTCGTGGTCATGTTGACCGTGCTCCGGCGTGGTCAATAACCCTCAGAAGTTGGTTTAGCGATTGCTAAGGCGCGATGTCTCGCACGTTCGTAGTCTTAGCAATCGCTAAACCAACTCCGAGAGGTTATTGACCACGCCGGAGCACGATCAACCTGACCACGAGGGTCTGTTTCCTGCGAGCAAACGAAGAACAAGCA